>NC_080572.1:145684298-145961798 GCF_030247185.1 Malaya genurostris
TAATGTACAGTACAGTACAGTGCTTACCGTTAACAGAAAGTGAAGGCATACAGCGTCACGCATACGAAATGTGCCGTGATATGCTAATGGACTCGATGGAATTGGCAGGGATTAATGATGAACGAACCAAGTTCATCGTTTTTAAAGCGAAAGCCGGGCAGCGATTGCTGGAAATATTAAAAAAACACTAGTTCGGACTCTAGTTCTCCTGATCCAGATCAGTATCCTTTCTCAAACGCTTTGAACAAGCTGAAAAATTACTTCGGCTCCGGTTCGGACGTAATGCTACAAAAACGAAAATTAGCAGTTATGGTCCAAAAGCTTGATGAGTCGGATTTGTCCTACATTAGCCGTGTAGGTGCGCTACAGCGAGAATGTGCAATTTCGGAAATGATAAAGAATTCGAACAAATTGCTAGTTGGATGGAAATTCAGGGGAAACTTTCCTTCTCTCTGGATGTATGAAGAGGAACTAGATCGCTGCGATATTCGTGAAAGAGATGCTAAGGCCAAATTGAAGAGCAAAATATATGCGGATGTTACTCGTCGTGCTATAAACTCCAACATTGTAATAGGAGATTGGGTTTTATTAGCACATCCAAAGAAAACAAAAACAGATCCAACATTCCCAGCTGAACGGTTTCGAGTCATTGCAATGGATGGCCCAAAAATCGTAGTAATGAGTATGAACGGTATTCAGTACACTAGAAACGTGCAGGAAGTTAAACGAGTTTCGCCTAGTATTAATGAACCTGAGCAAGCACCATGTGAAATTTCAACACAACGGTTGAGAAACAATGAACTACGCACTGACGAAGGAAAATCCCTACCACTTACAATTAACAACGGAGAAACAAGCCTAAAAGAAGCCCATGTGAACAACGAATTAGAAAGTCTGCGGCCAAAACGGATACTAAAAAAACCATCAAAGTTTAATGACATGTTTATATATAATATAATTTGTTAGAGTAGAGTAGGTAAAATATGTAGTGAGTGGAGTGAACATAGTAATAGTAATAATAATAATAATAATAATGGTAATAATAATAATAAAAAAAAAATTATAATATTAATAATAATTATATTAATAAATATACAAATTTCTCTACTTGATAATTTTCTCTGTGTATGATTTCCATGACGCTTCAATTCAATCTCTCAATACTCTCTCTTGCTGAGAGAGCTCAGTCAATTTCAGTGAGAGCTTCGGCTATAAAAGTAAACCCTGTAATATTATTCTGGCTTTCTTTAAGCGACTTTTGGAAGCAGCAGTTTAGTAGTTAAAATAAATCAGCAACACCAGCGGAATAAATTAAACACCTGGAATCATCGGCGATGAATGTCACAAAAAAACACCACAGCGGGGACCGGACAAAAATCGAAGGCACCGATACGAAAAGAGGTGCTGCAGATATCGGAATCACTCCTTTGGAACACGACACACATATTTAACAGTTTTCTTTCTGAAAAGAAATTATGTTCTGAAAAATGTAGGTGTAAATCCCCGGTGAACGACCACAATTTAGTTTGAAACCGGGAATAAATAAAAGATATAATAATAATAATAATATTGTAGCAATCATTTCCGACCCTAAGAAACTCATTGTTTTAGTTATCCTAGGAGAAACAGAATTCAAGAGCAGTATATGACACGAATTTGTCTTTCATTTATTTAAAATTCAAAAATTAAATTTTTAAATTCCCAGTTTTGGTACCGATCATCCCTTAATTTCGAAACAAGAAGTTGCATATGGATGAAACTAAATGGAAGGCTATGGAGCCACATAACCCAGAGTTTGGGTAAGTCGGTCAATGTGCCCATACACACACATACAAGCATACTTATACCAGGGTCGCTTTTACAGAGGGATACTGGGGGCACGTGCCGCCGGGCCCACAGTCTTAGGAGGTCCTTGACGGAACCCACAGAGTAAAACAATAGTAATTAAGTTAGTAGTTAGTTGAGGCACACATATCAATCGTTCCCCCGGGCCCGTTAATACGTTAAAAGCTCAATGAAGTGAGTCGAATGGTACATAACACATGTCTTTCGCGGTCTCCATTCAAAATTCGGTTTTCTGAGTGACTACATCAGTCTCATCTAAAATACCTCATAATTCAGAGATTTTAATTGAATGATTTGGGATTTGAAAATTTCTTCTGAACTTTTCTACTCAATCCATTCACGAAACAAAAATTCTTAATGTGCACCATCAGAAAAAAGACACATAAACAGCCATCTCTTGAACAACTTTTTATCTGAGGGCTTCCCCAATCAACGTCATGGTCGCGGACCCTGTATTTGTGTAGATGGTACTAAAAGATCTACCTCAATTACAAGGTCCGGGGAGTACATAGAAACTTGCAATGAGAGCAAAGGGAAAGTCAATTTAAGCCGCAATGAAGCTATATTAATAAGCACTGAATTCCATAAAAAAAACTTATAAATTTATAAACTAGTTTTGTGATATTTATGAAAACAAAAGAGGTTTATTGAAGATCGGTTCTCAAAGGTAGTAACAAATTAAGAACTCAACGTTTTTATATTCTCATTCCTTCAACCTGCAAAACCTATGAGAATGTTAAATGAACAACTAAATTTAAGCTGTTTTAAATAAATTATTAGTTGATTGATTCTTATGTGAAAAAGAACAATTGAGAATACTAAATTTGTAACAAAGTTTGAGGTAAACCAAAATATTTGATGCTTTTGGGAAACATAATGGTTTCATTATATTTTTCTTTTTAAAACACTTTTATAGAAAATCTGAAAGCACTTGTTCACATATAAACATAAAAGTGTCTTTTCAATTTTATGGTCGAAAACTATTAAAAGTGCACCAAACACTTTATTTTCGTTCAGAGTATCATATTCTATAATTTCAACGAAATCGGTGAGCCACGGGTACCAAAGTGTGCTGACAATTGGCGGAGTAACAATAAATACACTAAATAATTAAACAGTTGTGAAAAGTAGCTACGATTCGATCGAAAAATCAAAACGTCATTATTCAGAATAAGGGTGCCTAAGACATTTTCGAAGTATTATTAATGAATGGAAGTGTATCTGTTTCTTTAGGAATAAGAAGGAAGCACTAAAGATGAATACTTTAGAAATTCAGATATATGAGCCGTTACACAAAACTCAGTGTTTATCTTATAATATTCGTTAGTTATTAAAATTCATTGCCTTAGCCGACAGTATATATAAATCTAAAACAATTTCTTTATTTCACAATGGTAATGTGTAATGAAACCCTAATGTTTCCTGCAAAGGTAATCCCAACAACGCAATCGTATGTACTAGTACCGTTTGAGGCAATCGAAATAGTGCGAGCGTACTATGAACCACAGCTCGTCTCCAGAAACAGCCGGTTTATTGCTTTAAGAGACATTGATGAGACAGCCGGCTCGCGACAGCCCTTCGTAACAGTAATTCCCTAGAAATCAAAGGATGTCTTCGATTTTCAAAAGCTGTCTCCGTAACAGTTCATGCGAATGAGCGAACATAAAGAAGCAGGATACAAACAGCCCGTTCGGTTTGACTAAACTGTCTCAGTGACAGCATTCATTTAGGCATGCGAGTGCTGTTGCCATTACAGTTCGGCATATGCTTCACACATATTGTAGACTGGGCTTTCGACTTTGCGCTCAGACAGTTCATGCTATCTCGTGGCGGATGTCATTGAAAAGCAGTACTGCTGGGAAGCCTGGTCTGCACACATTCGATTTCAATTGAATTGAATGAAGTTTTACGGCACTGCTACTTGGTGACCACTTTGTCGAACAACCGTTAAATTCCTCACGCACCAAAGGCTGGGGTCCACTTGGAGATTGATAGTACCTATTAGCTCTCTCCGGACAGTACCAGACTAGATGCCGTGTGGAATCCGGCGGAAAAAAATGAACCAAGAATAGATCCACTGGGTTCCTGCTTCCATGTCGTAAAAAGCGACAATTGCAGGAGTTTCTTTTTCCTTTTAGTATCAGATATTTTCAATGTTTCACTTTTGATTACATTGTTGGTGATTTAGAATGATTTTAAAAAAAACTATTTATTTATTTATTTATTTATTTGGAGTAGGGAAAAGCCCGATGGAGATGAAATTTAGTAATCTCTCTCTCCAGCAGGCATAAAACCTCCTCATCATTTGTATCAACAGATTACAATGATCCAACAGATACATTTAGGCCTAACACTACAATTAAAACAAACAGTTAAAACTAAATTTATAACACTATAACTAGTTGGTGACACCAAGCATAACAGTATTAGTACTCTTACTTAGAAGGTGAGAGAGAGGAGAAAAGTGGTTAGGTAAATTGAAAACAAGGGTTGGTGGAGTGGGTGCTAAACGAGCGAAAACGAACGACGGGGTTGGAATCAGCATGTAGATCTAATTAGTTATCAAACAGATGGTAGAAGACAGAAAAAACGACGAGGTTAGAATCGGCATGTAGATCTAATTAGTTATCAAAAAGATGGTGGAAGACAGAAAAAAACGACGAGGTTAGAATCGGCATGTAGATTTAATTAGTGATAAAAATGGATGGTGGAAGACAGAAAAAAATAACGAAATAACGACCAGGTTAATTTAGGCGAGCGAATCTAGTTAGTTTCAAATGAAGATGATGGAGAGACGGAATGGGGGTTGAATAAAATTAAATATTAACGGTTCCAGACAAATCCTAATCTGACAGGTGACTATGAAACAATCGTTTAATCATGTTTCGAGATAAATGAAAGTCGAAGATATTGGAACAGTTGTTGAATGTTCGGCACATACTGGAGAACGGCTCATTGTAACCATAATTTGTTCTTGCAACAGGTAATCTAAAAAAAGGGGTGGGAACGAAGATTGCGGCGATGAATGTCGAGATTAATCATCTGCAAGAGTTCGGGACAATCGATACGTGATTGAAGCAAATTGGAGACATTCCGACGAAAGAATAACCGATCAAGATCAATTAACTTACAGCGATCTATGTAACTAGGAAGATTAGTAGGATCTCTCCATGGTAGGTTACGCAGGGCAAATCTAACAAATTTATGTTGAATAGCTTCGATCCGATCTATGTCGATTTGATATTGGGGTGACCAGCCAACATCTGAATATTCAAGCGTCTAGCGGACTAGAGCACAATATAATGCTTTAAGACAATATACATTGACAAAGCTCTTAGTAATGCGAAAGACGAAACCTAAAAGCTTGGAGGCCTTAGACATCATATAACCGATATGACTTTTGAAATTCAACTTGGTATCAAGAACGATACCTAAAACTTTAACGGTAGACACTCGTTTCAGTACAATCTGCGCAATGTTATAGTCATAGCTAAATAGCGAGTGTTTGCGAGTAAACGACGTAACGGAACATTTCGAGGCATTTAAGACCATTCTATTATCGTTACATCAATTCACGAATGATTCAAGCTGTGACTGTAAAAATATAGTGTCGTCGGGCGATCTTACTAGATGATATAGCTTGAAATCATTTGCAAAAGATAGTTTGTGGCATTTCAATAGAAAGTTGAAATCATTGAGGTAGAGCAGGAATAAAAATGGTCCCAAGTGACTGCCTTGAAGGACTCCAGAACCTACAGCAAACGGTGTTGTAGTGCATTCACCGATTTTCACTAACATTTCCCGATCAATAAGATATGATTGAAGCCAGTTGAGTAAAGATCCACTGAATCCAAGTTTTTCGAGTTTAGCAACTGCAATTTGGTGGTTTATCTTGTCGAAAGTTGCGGGCAAATCCGTATAGATAGCGTCAATTTGAAGGCGCGCTTGTAGGGATCGAATTATAAAAGATGTATAAGACAATAAGTTCGTTGTAGTTGATCGTTTTGGCATTAAACCGTGTTGTGTTTCCGAGATGTAGTTATTGCAGTTATGCTTGATGAAGTCCAGAACTATATTTTAAAGTAACTTAGACACAGCGCATAGTGCGGCTATCCCACGATAATTAGATACATCAGCTTTATTTCCGTCGACTATGGCAGGGAAATTCGGTATGCTGGAGATTTTTTGCAGACAAAATAGGACACTGTTAGCTATTAATCAACATTTCAATGATATACAATTCAAAATACATGGCTATGAACATTCAAATCAATACGTATAAATAAATATTTCCTATCAAATGATGAAATAATATTAATCAATGATACAAAACAGACGGAGCTGTAAGTGTTTAAAACCTGACCACATTTCTACGTGTAGTTTTTCTTGAGTTTCTGATTTGCACCCCTAATAAAGATGTGTTCCACATCAAAAAAAAAAAAAAGAACGCAGAATTTTAAGCAACCCTTCCATTGTGTACATATTGTGACTTTCCTGGGCAATCTAGTGTTAAATGCGCATCTTTAATATAATTTAACAAGCTTACTAACACCTGATTTTATTTTATTTTATTTGCTTGACGAAAAACGAGCCTGTTGAAATAAAGGATTTTCATCGAAGATTTAAGACCAAGGAAAAAGACCCTAGAATGTCCCAAGGAAATGAAGCAAAATCGGTATTTTATGTAATTACCTAACTTTTGGTAAATTACGTTATGATAAAAGAAAAAGGTAAGCGCACTACTAGTTTTACTATCAATATTATTATTATTATTATTATTATTATTGATATTATTATTATTATTATTATTATTATTATTATTATTATTATTATTATTATTATTATTATTATTATTATTATTATTATTATTATTATTATTATTATTATTATTATTATCATTATTATTACCATTATAATTATTATCATTATTATTATTATTTTTATTATTATCATTATTATTATTATTATTATTATTATTATTATTATTATTATTATTATCATTATTATTATTATTATTATTAACAATACAATTGGGAAAAGGAAACTTAACACCGACAAAGTTAGAAACAATTAGACTAGATTAGAATGGATAGTGTTAGTAGACTAAACTTATCCACACCTATTTAGGAACTTTAAAGTAATAATCGTAAGTACCGCGTTGGAACCATCCCCCTCGACCAGAGCAGCCCATAAAGGGAAAAAATACTACAATATGGTTTTCCCAAAGTGTTCTAAACCTTTTCCTGGTTTTGTGTGTTCCGGAAAATTTTGCCAATTAACAGAAACCATAATTGGAAAATTAGAAGCGCAAAAGTGCAAGGTTAAATTGAATACCACGTTAAGCATTTGTGATCGCTGTCGTAGGCAGGCTTATAAGGAAAGTCATACGTCGGAAACAGAAGGGCAGTCAACAACGGAACCACAACCATCCACATCACAATACGATTTAGAGGAAGAACTTTCATCAGCTTCAATCAACTCAGCATCTTCTGAAGCATCAGTCGCGGCGGAGTATTGAAGAGCACACAATATTGAGCTCTTCAACAAGGGCATTGCAGGAATCAATGTGTCTTCGATATCAACGAAGAAAACCCGGAATGTTAATTATCCTCGAGAAAAATATTTCGATATTTCAAGAGGTATAAAAAAGCAAATATTCGGGTTCTCGGCGGATGAAGAAGATGAAGAATTACTCAAAACAAAAGCAGCAGAGTTGGATGAAGTGATTACTAAAATGATAAAGCAGTTTGCTAAGCCTAATTGCACTAAAAATGAAAAAATCAATTTTTTTTTCAGTGTATATTTGTTTAGAGTGCCCTATTGATTTCTTACAACTTCTTCCTGAACGTAATTTTTGTATGATTAACGATTTCCGAACTACAACGAGAAGAACTTGATAATTTGAATGCAGCCGTAAACTGTTTTAGCTGTAACTTCTTCATTTTTTAAAAGGCACGGATGGGATAGGCATCAATCTGTAGGTTTTAATAACAGCTTTAAAAAAATTATCAAAAATAAATTAAAACCCTGGTTTTTTGTCGTGAATACGACTTACTTTACTATGGGGTGCCTTTTCAAAATTTACCCTCTGAGAGAGTGATAAGTTTTTGATCGTGAATATCTATTGTTGTATCTAATGAATCAACATAATTCTTGCGACATGTCATCGGAAATATGATCACAATTTTATGATAAAATTTTCAGTTTTGTGACATAGTCTCAAATAATTCAAATTTAAACTTTTCTGAAATGGTTGGTATAAACGAGTATCAAAGAGGATAATTCATTAGGCGCGTTTGCCTTTCTCGTATTTTTAAAGCTCATACCTCAGTGATCTGTGAAAGGATTTATATAATCTAACTACCAGTAGAATCGAAATGTACTTCGAGGACTACCCGACATAATGGAAGTCGAACTAAAGCAGGCACTGTCGGAGGCTGGACTAAAGCCTATGATGGTGTTTAAAATGAAACGACATAATACGGACAAAAAGTTTAGAGATCAACTGTACCTGATTCATCTGGAGAAGGACTCCATCACCATGAGTCAACTGAAAACGATTAAATCGTTATTTCACAAAATCATCGAATGGCAAAAGTATAAACCGGTACATTGGGAACTGTTTGAACTACGGCCATGGAGCGAGGAATTGCCACATGAAAAGTCGGTGCGGGAAATGTGCTGAACCACACAATACCAACGATTGCCTACTAGATGACATCGCTGTAAAATGTGTGAACTGTGATGGTGACCATCCATCTACTAGCAAATCGTGTCCCAAACGTGCTGAGTTCACAAAAATTCGACAACAGGCGTCCCGTAAACAATCAACGCGCAAGAATGTTCCACAGAAGGATGAAATTAATTTCCCACGGCTCCCACCGAAGAGGGATATTCCGAATTTGCCGCCACTTCCTCGCAGCAATCCAAAAGATTCAGCCGCTGGATCACAAAAAGAATCTTCCTCGAAAATCCCTCCTGGATGGGGTAATAATCAACCACAAGCAAAGGATGACTCTGGTGATTTATTCTCTGCTGAACAACTGATCGTCATTTTTGAAACAATGACAACAAAACTACGAAACTGCAGAACGCGATTAGATCAAATCAACGCCTTAGGCAAATTCATCATCGAATATGCAATATAATGAGTTGGTTATAGTAAATTGGAATGCTTGCTCACTCAGGAGCAAAACTGCTGAATTGTCCGACTTTCTTCAAGAGAAGAATGCCGATATTGCTATTTTAACTGAAACTCATCTTAAACTTGAAATTTGTTTTTTTATTTCCAATTACAGGATTCACAGGCTCGACAGGGCAACTACCAGAGGAGGGGGAGTTGCCATTGCCATTAAACGATCCATTCAGCACAGGCTTCTGTCAGCCTTTAAATTGCAACTCATAGAAGCCATCGGAATTGAGATTACAACGACGATGGGACCCATCATCATCATTGCAGCGTACTGCCCCAAACAAACTAATCTTCGAGATGGTACGTGTGCATCATTGAAGCGAGATCTGGCTATTCTCACTCGACGACAGAACAAATTCATCATTGCTGGGGACCTGAACGCACGGCATGAGCTGTGGGGAAACAGAAGACAGGATCGAAACGGATTCGTACTTGCCGAAGATTACGAAGCTGGACAATACAACATCTTCGCTCCGGATCAACCAAAGCGACTTTCCAGATCGGGAGTTCATTCCATTTTGGATATATTCATCAGCAACATCGCCATAGACAGCTCTCCGGTTGTCTTCTATGAGCTCTCTTCTGACCACTTTCCAGTAATATTGACGTTGGGATCTTCACCAGAAACAGTGCCTATTCAACCTCGGAGGAACTATTATCGCACCGATTGGGTCCGATTTCAACATATCGCCGACCAACTTATTAATATCGATTTGCCACTTGATTCCCCGATGGAAATCGATGCGGCCCTATCTTCCTTCCAGCATTCAATCAAAGTCGCTCGTGATAGGACGGTTCCAGTACAACATATGCCGAGTTCCTCTCTTCAAATCGACAGTGTTACCAAGAAACTCATCCGAACTCGAAATATCTACCGCAGGCAGTATCAACGAACTGGCATCATAGATAGGAAGACTTCTTATAACAACTTAACTAGGATAATCCAGGAAAGGATATCTAAGCTTCGCAACAGGAACTTCCAGCAAAAGCTTCGAGAAATTCTCCCACATTCAAAGCCCTTCTGGTCCTTAACGAAGGTGCTTAAGAAAAAACCGAAGCCTATTCCTCCTCTGATGTCACCCCAGAACGCAGCTGAAGGAATACCTTTAATCACTCCAGCAGAGAAGGCAAATGCGCTGGGCCAGCAGTTTGTGTGTTCTCACAATTTAGGACTTAACATTGTTAGTCCATATGAAAGAGCCGTTGCTGATAGCGTAGCTGAGGTTGACCAATCAGACAGCTTGGTTCCTGAGGAAAGTAGAGTCACTGCGAATGAGCTGATGGCTTTTGTGAAAAAATCCAAAAATATGAAGGCCCCCGGTTTCGACAACACATTCAACATTGAGCTGAAATATTTGAGTATTCGCTCATTTGTCTTCTTAGCTAAAATTTTCAACAGGTGCTGGGAGCTTGGTTACTTAACTTCAATGTGGAAGTTAGCTAAAGTTATCCCAGTTTTGAAACCGGGGAAAGATCCTTCCTTTTCTAAGAGCTATCGGCCCATCAGCCTACTCTCTGCCCTATCCAAGCTGTTTGAAAAGTCAATACAAAGGCGAATTCTTGCTTTCGCAGATGAACAGGATATATTTCTGGAAGAACAGTTTGGGTTCCGGAAAGGAAGATCCACCATCCACCAACTCACAAGGGTTAACAACGTCATCCAGCAAAACAAATCAGCGTCCAAAACGACTGCCATGGCAATATTGGATATTGAAAAGGCATTCGATAATGTGTGGCACGATACCAGGCCATTTAAACTGCATCGGTATAATTTTCCCATGTATCTTATTAAAATTATCAAAAATTATCTTGCAGATAGAGCTTTCCAGGTTTCTCTGAATACTGCACTTTCAGAAAGATTTACTATTCCTGCTGGTGTACCCCAAGGAAGTATCCTAGGTCCCATTCTATACAACATTTTTACATCAGACATCCCACCTCTTCCGGGCGGTGGTGTTCTGTCACAATTTGCTGATGATACTGCCATTCTTTACAAAGGTCGTGTCATTAATGCTCTCAAGAATAAACTACAGACAGGTCTGGACGCATTAACGGAATATTTCACAAGCTGGAAAATTGTGATCAATGGCGAAGCACAAGATACAGAGAACGGCATACGAATCAATCTGGGTGCACGCTCAGCCGACGACAGATTCCCAGCACCTGATATGTCGGAGATAAGTGAGGAGATCGGCAAGCTGAGGAACAACAAAGCCGCGGATAATGACCAGTTACCACGCGAGCTGCTCAAACATGGAGGAGAGGTACTGGCTAGAGCGCTGCACTGGATGATTTCAAGGAGAAAATTCTATCGCAGGAATGGATAGCTGGAGTGTCCCGTCTACAAAAAGGGCGATAAGCTAGATTGATCCTAAATCCTTTGCCGTCGTCTATCACCAATAGCTAAGGAATTCGTAGGGCCGCGTACCAAGCGCAATTTACTGAAGCCCGCTCCACCACGGATCACATATTCGCGATTAGACAAGAACTCCTAAAGTGTCGTGAATACAACGTACCCACGCATCACCTAGTCATTTACTTCAAAGCGGCATACGGCACAATCGATCGAGAACGGCTATGACAGATAATGCACGAATACGGCTTCCCAGATAAACTGACGCGATTGGTCAAAGCAACGATGGATACAGTGATGTGTTACGTCCGAGTATCAGGGACGCTCTCGAGTCCCTTCGAATCTCGGAGAGGGCTACGGCAAGGTGATGGACTCTCTTGTATCTTGTTCAATATTGCCTTGAAAGGTGTGATTCGAAGACGAGAATCGCCACGAGTGGCACGATCTTCCGAAAGTCTGTACAACTTTTTGGCTTCGCTGACGATATTGATATTGTGACACGTAATCTTGAGAAGATGACGGAAACGTACATCGGACTGAAAGCTGAAGCTAGGCTTATCGGACTGGCCATAAATGCGTCAAAAACAAAAATACATGAGAGGAAGAGGCTTTAGAGAAGAAACACTACACCTCCCACCACGAATATTGATAGACGGTGACGATATCGAGGTGCTCACTGGTGACCGCCGATAATGACACCAGCAGAGAAATTGAGAGACATATTTTGGCGTACTTTGGACTCAGAAAAACCCTTTGATCGAGAAAAGTAAGCCACCGCACGAAATTGACCATCTACGCTCATTAGACCGGTTTTTCTCTGTGGCCACGAGTATTGGACTATGTTAGCAGAGGACCAGACGCATCCTCAGTGTTTTCGAAAGAAAGGTACTGAGGACCATCTATTACGGAGTGCAGATGGAAGAGGGCGTATGAATCACGAATTGCAACAGCTGCTAGGAGAACCACCCATCGTACGGAGAGCTAAAGTCGGACGTCTATGATGGGCTGTGCATGTCATAAGGATGTCGGACGACAGCCCAGAGAAAATGGTTCTTGAATCGATTCTGAGTGGTACAAGAAGAAGAGGAGCGCAGCGAACAAGGTGGATCGATCAAGTGGAGGGCGATCTTAGAAGCATCCGTGCCTTGAGTTGCTGGCGACGAGCAGCCATGGACCGAGTTATGTGGAGACGTATGCTTGATACAGCAAAGGACAACCCTGGACTATAGCTATTAGGTAAGGTAAGTACAATTCATCTATCGACTTGAGGTTTTAGGTAGCTACCTAAAATTTTATTGGCTATCGAACTTTGCAATTTACAATACAGATATTGTCCTCGGAAAGGACGAAAAACGGTTGGTTTGAAACCGTACCTTCGGTCTGACTAATGGTATCTAGCTGGACCCCATACATTTAGTATGGAATGACATTTGATATAATATAATGTTCATATATTTTTTTAATGTTTTTGTAGTATTTCTCCATTTATATTCACATCGTACATATACAAGTATTTATTCATAAACATAAACATTCTTGCTTTTACGTTCTTTGTATTCTATTATTATTATTATTTGCCCATTAACGGTGGTATTAAATGGTACGAAAACACTCATACGTCATACGTCTATGTTTTTGCGAGTGCTCTGTTAGTATTGGCTGCTAGATTCATATATGCGACTCAGTTTACGAATGAACGTTGAACGCATAGGACGATTGTATGGACCAAAGGCTTCTTATTTCACTACAAAACCTACCAACGAAACGTTGGACTTTAGTCTTTTTTTCACAACATGTTGGATGTGATGGTATTGTCGGCCTATTGTACAATAAAAACTTTTCTCCATTCTTTGTCTAGAACACTAGTTTTGCTGAACATTGAAAACCGAATGAATAATGTTCATGTAATCAAACATTTTTCCATTCGTTCGTCTATTGAAACTTTTTTTGGTAAACCTTCATTAAATGTTGTGGTTAACCGTACAAGTGTCGGTGCCGAAACACTTACATGCAAGAGACTGCAAGATATGCTTACCAACAGCGTTCAAAAGTTCAAAACATATGTTTTGCTTGCATAAATACTACAATGACAAACTCATAAAAATGTTCAGATCAACTATACGTTTCCATAAAATTATGCAAGAGACTGCAAGATATGCTTACCAACAGCGTTCAAAAGTTCAAAACATATGTTTTGCTTGCATAAATACTACAATGACAAACTCATAAAAATGTTCAGATCAACTATACGTTTCCATAAAATTAAATATAAAAATATTCAATATACGTTTCCATTAAATTAAATTAAAAAAAACATCAAAACATAATTGTTTTTATTATTCGCATTTTTCCGTGTAATATCTTCACTTTTACATGATTATTTCATATGCCATGAGGAGTAAGAAATGAAATATACCTGGTTTGTATAGATCAGCTGGATTTTAAGATAAGTACTGTCTTCTCATTGTTTATTCTTCCGCCTTTTTTATCGGTTCCTCATCATTTTATTCTCACAACTATCCGTGAGGACATGAGCAACTCTGAACCTGATCCTCCCGATGATCAGATGGAGACTTCTGCTGACAGCAGTAAGACTCGCATTAAGAGCTATCCGGATGGGCTTGCATTCCCGGTCGAACCTTATGCGGTATATTTCCGGACCAAATCGAATGACAAAATATTGAATATTTTGAAAATATCTCGTGACTTGACCTCGCGATATTCTACTATAAAAAAAATGGATAAAGTACGTCCAGACAAGCTCAGGGTCTTACTAACCAGCTCTCAGTAGGCAAACGAGATTGTTCGAAATGAGCACTTTACGTGGGACTACCGCGTGTACGTACCAGCTCGTGAAGTCGAAATAGACGGCGTGGTAACCGATTCGACTCTGACTTGTGAGGACATTCTTAAGTACGGAGCAGGTTGTTTTAAAGACCCCTTACTTAAGAATGTCAAGATACTGGATTGCAAACACTTGCATTCAGTATCGATCGCCGGGGATGGAACAAAATTTTATCCCCAATCAGATTCTTATCGAGTTACCTTTGCTGGCTCGGCTTTGCCTAACTGCGTACTCTTGGACCGGGTTCGTCTGCCCGTTCGTCTCTTTGTATCGGGAGTAATGAACTGTACCAACTGTAAACAATCTTATTTCACTACAAAACCGACCAACGAAACGTTGAACTTTAGTCTTTTTATCACAACATGTTGGATGTGATGGTATTGTCGACCTATTGTACAATAAAAACTTTTCTCCATTCTTTGTCTAGAACACTAGTTTTGCTAAACATGGAAAACCGAATGAATAATGTTCATGTAATCAAACATTTTTCCATTCGTTCGTCTATTGAAACTTTTTTTGATAAACCAATCAACATTTCATTAAATGTTGTGGTTAACCGTACAAGTGTCGGTGCCGAAACACTTACATGCAAGAGACTGCAAGATATGCTTACCAACAGCGTTCAAAAGTTCAAAACATATGTTTTGCTTGCCTAAATACTACAATGACAAACTCATAAAAATGTTCAGATCAACTATACGTTTCCATATCGATTGACCATCGGCGTTTCCATATCGATAGGGCATCGGCGGTTCAGCGATATCATAGAGCTCCTTCCCGCACCGACGTTAGTTTTAGGAGACTTTAACTCACACGGTATAGGTTGGGGTTGTCTTGACGATGATAACAGATCAGCTATGATCCATGATATTTGCGACAACTTCAATATGACACTATTGAATACGGGAGAAATGACACGGATTCCTGCACCACCAGCAAGACCAAGTGCGCTGGATTTATCCCTCTGCTCAACATCGCTACGGTTGGATTGCAAATGGAAGGTAATCCCTGATCTCCACGGTAGCGATCATCTACCTATCGTAATCTCAATCACCTGCGGACTAAGACCATCGGAGACAATCAATGTTTCGTATGACATCACACGAAATATTGATTGGAAAGACTACGCAAATTCGATATCTGAAAAACTCAAAACAACACAAGATCTTCCTCCGGAGGAAGAGTACACGTTTATGACTGGCTTGATTCTCGATACTGCGATTCAAGCTCAGACGAAACGTGTACCCGGCGCGAAAACTAACATCCCAATCCGTGGTGGGACAAAGAGTGCTCATCACTGAACGCGGGTAGAGCCTCCGCGTTCAAACAGTTTAGAGTAAATGGAACACCTGATAATTATCGTAATTACGCAACGTTAGACACGCAAATGAAGAACCTAATTAAAGCAAAAAAACGCGGTTACTGGCACCGGTTTGTTGACGGATTAACAAAAGAAACATCGATAAGCACTCTTTGGAGCACATCCCGACGAGTGCACAAGAAAAACACCACAAACAAAAGCGAGGAATATTTTAACCGCTGGATATTCGATTTCGCTAAAATAGTATGCCCAGACTCTGCTCCGGATCAGAGAATCTCCCGTGCCGCGACGTCAAATGCAAACGAAATACCGTTTTCGATGGTAGAGTTCTCACTTGCGCTCTTGTCGTGTAACAATAAAGCTCCGGGGTTAGACAAAATCAAATTTAACTTGTTGAAAAATTTGCCTGATTCTGCCAAAAGACGTTTAGTGAATTTATTCAATTCGTTTCTTCAGAAAAATATTGTCCCACATGACTGGAGACAAGTAAGAGTTATCGCTATTCAAAAACCAGGGAAGCCAGCCCCCTGATCACAATTCGTATCGACCGATTGCTATGCTTTCCTGTATCCGGAAATTGTTCGAAAAAATGATTCTGTTTCGTCTAGACAATTGGGTCGACAATTACACAATTCGGCTTCCGCAGGGGCAAAGGAACAAACGATTGTCGTGCGTTGCTCTCAACAGAAATTCAAATGGCATTTGCTAGTAAAGAACAAATGGCGTCAGTTTTCCTAGACATTAAGGGGTTTTTTGACTCAGTTTCTATAAATATCCTATCTGAGAAGCTGCATCAGCATGGTCTTTCGCCAGTTTTGAACAACTTTTTACATAATCTATTGTCTGAGAAACACATGCATTTCGCGCATGGTGATTTGTCGACAATACGATTCAGCTACATGGGTCTTCCTCAGGGCTCATGTTTAAGCCTCCTTCATTCGTAACCGAATGTTCGAAGTGAGCACACGCGTTTTTTAACAATCGACATCGGTAAGACGAAGGTGCCTATCACAGCAGAGGCTGTAGTATAGGCATTAAATAAAAGTGATAAAAAGTAGCATCCCCGCAAGTGAGTTCTGTCTGTGCACCGGTTTTGTATCGGTATCAACAGTAGACGCTATTGTGCTATCCTCGGGCAGCAGTTATTTCTATTGTTTGCTACCCGCATCGCAGCAGCCAAATCCTGAGTCAAGGTCACGCTGAAGCACAACGAAGGAGTGAAGGAGCAACTCACCTAACAGCTTACCGTGACATACTGTTAAGTATTTTCTCAAACTTTTTCTTTCAACTTTTACTATTTATATATTTTCTTTTCATTTTATTTCTTTCTTTCTCATTTCAAGTGCGGGAGACTTCTTTACTCCCGCACTTTAAATATGAATATTGATGACAGTGGAGGTGTCTCGGAGGAGGGCGAAGCTGAACGAATGAACGAAGAACATTTAGAGGCTGAGTTTGATTCCGAGATGCCATCTACCCCTCCTATACCATCTCCCCCTCCGATACCATCTCCCTCTCCGATGCCATCTCCCTCTCCGATGCCTCCATCTCCCTCTAAGATATTGCCTGCCCGCCAAAAAGTTTACCAAGACGATGGCTCGGGGGGTCCGTGGGTGGTATACTTCCGGCCCAAATTAAAGTCTCTCAGAGTTTTAAATATTGCTCGGGACCTGGAAAAACATTACTCGGCAATAAAAACAATAGATAAGGTTTCGCCAAACAAGTTACGCGTTGTTGTGTCCGACCTGAAGCAAGCAAACGGGATTGCTACCAACGAGTTGTTCACGAAGGAGTACCGCGTGTACGTCCCGTCTCATGTGGTGGAGATCGACGGTGTGGTCCGTGACGAAAGTCTGACAATCGAAGATCTGATGAAGGACGGGGTAGG
Source organism: Malaya genurostris (assembly GCF_030247185.1). Classification (NCBI taxonomy): domain Eukaryota; kingdom Metazoa; phylum Arthropoda; class Insecta; order Diptera; family Culicidae; genus Malaya; species Malaya genurostris. Next base: position 145,701,743 of record NC_080572.1, read on the forward strand.
CCGTTTCAAAAACCCCGACCTTCAACCAGTGAAAATTTTGGAGTGCAAGCAATTGCACTCCAAATCGATAGATGGTAAATTTTACCAATCGGACTCATTTCGCGTGACTTTTGCCGGATCTGCACTTCCAAATTATTTGGTAGTGAGTGGAGTTCGTCTACCTGTTCGGCTGTATGTACCGCGGGTAATGCATTGTACAAGCTGCAAACAGCTAGGTCATACGGCAACCTATTGTTGCAACAAACTGCGATGCGGCAAATGCGGAGAGGCCCATGAGGACGATCTCTGCAGAAGAGCAGTGGAAAAGTGTTGCTACTGCGGGGAGAATCCTCATGATCTTTCGGTGTGCCCTACGTACATACAGCGTGCGGAGAAATTGAAGCGATCCGTGAAAGAACGTTCCAAACGTTCTTATGCGGAAATCTTAAAAAGAACCACTCCATCGACCCCTGAGAACCCGTTTGCAATCTTGCCAGTTGAAGAGGATACCTCTGACGACCCAGGCGAAGGACCTTCCTACACACAGGTTGAAGGAAGCAGGAAAAGACAACATCTGGCTTCTCCCAAGCTTCCTCGTAAAGGCCTCAGACTGTCCTCTTCGTCACAAAAGAACCAAACGGAAACAAAAAGTGCTGACTCAAAACCGAAGCAAACACCTCCTGGGTTAAAAAAAACTTAGGGATGATAAGGAGTACCCAGCACTTCCTGGGGCATCAAAAAACCCGAATGACCCCAAAGCACAACCAGAAAATCCAACAAACGCTGGATTATTGAAATTTTCTGATATCGTGGACTGGATATTAACAGCCTTCAATATTACTGATCCTCTGAAAAGCTTCCTAACTGCTCTACTGCCAACAGTAAGGACATTTTTAAAACAGTTGACTGAACAATGGCCCCTCCTTGCAGCGATCGTATCTTTTGATGGATAATTTACCACTGAGAATCGAAGATATGATCATTGTGCTTCAGTGGAATTGCAGAAGTATCATCCCAAAACTTGATTCTTTCAAACACTTAATACATACTCATAATTGCGATGTATTCTCCTTGAGTGAAACTTGGCTTACTTCTAACATCAACCTCGACTTCCATAATTTTAACATAATCCGCCTGGACCGAGAAGACTCTTATGGAGGGGTACTTTTAGGGATTAAAAAGTGCTATTCATTTTATCGTATTAACCTCCCCTCGACACCGGGAATTGAAGTTGTTGCTTGCCAAATTAATATTAAAGGCAAAGATCTATGTATAGCTTCTATCTACATTCCTCCCAGAGTCTCGATAGGGCATCGTCGGCTTGCAGACATCATAGAACTTCTTCCTTCACCGCGGCTGGTTTTAGGGGACTTTAACTCGCATGGTACAGGATGGGGCTGCTTATATGATGATAATCGTTCTTCGTTAATCCAAGATCTGTGTGACAACTTCAATTTGACAATTCTAAACACGGGAGAAATGACACGGAACCCTAGACCGCCAGCACAACCAAGTGCGCTGGATTTATCCCTTTGCTCGACTTCGCTACAGTTAGATTGCAAGTGGAAGGTAATCTGTGATCCTCACGGTAGCGATCACTTGCCGATCATAGTTTCTATCACCAACCGTGGAAGACCATCGGAAACAATCAATGTTTCGTACGATTTCACACGAAACATTGATTGGAAACGTTACGCGAGCTCGATATCTGAGAAACTAGAAACATCACAGGAGCTTCCTCCGGAGGAAGAGTATACATTTTTGGCTGGCTTGATTCTTGACACCGCAATTCAAGCTCAGACGAAACGAGTACCTAGCGTGCAAACTAGTATGCGTTCTCCCAACCCATGGTGGGACAAAGAGTGCTCAGAGCTGAAAACGAAAAAAGCTTCAGCCTTCATCTCGTTTAGAAAGAACGGAACTCCAGATAATTATCGGAAATACGCGGCGTTAGAATTTCAAATGAAAAGTCTTATTAAAGCTAAGAAACGCGGTTACTGGCGAAGGTTTGTTGACGGATTAACGAGAGAAACAGCAATGAGCACTCTTTGGAATACGGCCCGTCGCATGCGCAATCGAAATCACGCGAACGAAAGCGAGGAATATTCTAACCGCTGGATATTTGATTTCGCTAAGAAAGTATGTCCTGATTCTGTTCCGGAACAGAAGATATCCCGCGTCGCGACATTGAATACAAACGAAACACCGTTTTCGATGGTAGAGTTCTCACTTGCGCTCTTGTCGTGTAACAATAGAGCCCCGGGGTTAGACAGAATTAAATTCAACTTGTTGAAAAATCTGCCCGACTCTGCCAAAAGGCGCTTGTTGAATTTATTCAACAAGTTCCTCGAGGGTAATATTGTCCCACACGAATGGAGAGAAGTGAGAGTTATTACTATTCAAAAACCTGGAAAACCAGCCTCCGATCACAATTCGTATCGGCCGATTGCTATGCTTTTCTGTATCCGGAAATTGTTGGAGAAAATGATTCTCTTCCGTCTAGACAATTGGGTCGAAACAAATGGATTGCTTTCAGGTACACAATTTGGGTTCCGCAGGGGCAAAGGAACGAACGATTGTCTAGCGTTGCTCTCAACAGAAATTCAAATGGCATTTGCTCGTAAAGAACAAATGGCATCAGTTTTCCTCGACATCAAGGGGGCATTCGATTCAGTTTCCATTAACGTTCTATCTGAGAAGTTGCATCAGCATGGTCTTTCACCAGTTTTGAACAACTTTTTATATAATCTATTGTCCGAGAAACACATGCATTTTGAGCATGGTGAATTGACGACAAAGCGATTCAGTTACATGGGTCTTCCTCAGGGCTCATGCTTAAGCCCCCTTTTATACAACTTTTACGTAAATAACATTGATGAATGTATCAACACATCTTGCACGCTAAGACAACTTGCCGACGACAGTGTTGTGTCTATTATAGGACCCAAAGCTGCCGATCTCCAAGGACCATTGCAAGATACCCTCGACAACTTGTCGACATGGGCTTTTCAAATGGGTATCGAGTTCTCTACGGAGAAAACTGAGCTGGTTGTATTTTCAAGGAAGCGAGAACCTGCGCAATTACAGCTTCAACTAGGGGGTGAAACAATAGCTCAGGTTTTCACATTTAAATATCTCGGGGTCTGGTTCGATTCCAAAGGTACCTGGGGATGTCACATTAGGTATTTGAAACGAAAATGCCTACAGAGAATCAATTTCCTTCGTACAATAACCGGAACTTGGTGGGGCTCTCACCCAGGAGACCTGATCAGGTTGTACAAAACGACGATATTGTCAGTAATGGAATATGGATGTTTCTGTTTCCGCTCCGCTACGAATATTCATTTCATTAAACTGGAAAGAATTCAGTATCGTTGTTTACGTATTGCCTTGGGTTGCATGCAATCAACCCATACGATGAGTCTTGAAGTGCTGGCGGGCGTCTTACCGTTGAAAAACAGGTTCTGGGATCTCTCATATCGACTGCTAATCCGATGCGACATTTTGAATCCGATGGTGATAGAAAACTTTGAAAAGCTCGTCGAGCTTAATTCACAAACCCGTTTTATGTCCTTGTATTTTGACTACATGGCTCAGAATATAAATCCTTCTTCGTTTGTTCCCAATCGTGTTCATTTTGTGGATACTTCTAATTCTACTGTGTTTTTCGACACATCCATGAAAGAGGAAATTCGTGGAATCCCGGATCCTGTACGCCCTCAAGAGATCCCAAAAATTTTTAATAATAAATTTAAAGAAGTCGACTGTAATAAAATGTTTTACACTGACGGATCATATCTAGACGGGTCCACTGGCTTCGGTATATTCAATGTAAATTTCACCGCTTCCTATAAACTCAGTGATCCAGCTTCAGTTTACGTCGCAGAACTAGCTGCAATTCAGTATACCCTTGAGATCATTGACACTCTGCCCACAGATCACTACTTCATTGTATCGGACAGTCTCAGTTCCATTGAGGCTCTCCGTACAGTGAAGCCTGGAAAGCACTCACCGTATTTCCTGGGGAGAATACGGGAACAATTGAGTGCTTTATCTGCAAAATCATACCAGATTACCTTGGTTTGGGTCCCCTCACATTGTTCCATACGGGGCAATGAGAGGGCGGACTCGTTAGCCAAGGTGGGCGCACTAGAAGGTGATATCTATGAAAGACCAATCTGCTTCAATGAATTTTTCAGTTGCTGTCGTCAGAAAACTCTAGCCAGCTGGCAGAATACATGGAATAGTGGAACTCTGGGACGATGGTTACACTCAATAGTCCCACAGGTATCGACGAAAGCTTGGTTCCGGGGGTTAGACGTGAGTCGAGACTTTATTCGTGTAATGTCAAGGCTCATGTCTAATCATTATATGTTCAGCGCGCATCTCCGTCGTGTGGAGCTCGCTGAGAGTGGTGTCTGCGTTTGCGGTGAGGGTTATCATGACATCGAACATGTTGTTTGGACATGTGTCGAGTATTGTGATGCCAGGTCCCAACTCATAGGTTCCCTTCGGGCCCGAGGTATACCACCCTTCGTACCAGTCCGCGACGTCTTGGCAACTCGAAATCTTCCTTATATGACTCTCATCTATAACTTCTTGAAAACTATCAATGCTCAAATTTAGTGCTCTCCCTATCTCTTTCTCGTCTACAGCTCTACCGCACTCTTCTTTACGTTGCTGGAAGTATGGCCTGTGTAAACGATGCTTCGGAGCATGCACCTGCCTTGAACTGACTGAGTTGCTGGAAGCTACCCAAAAACGTCACATCAACGTCAGAACACACCAACGAAGCATCCCAATCCAGAATAATCTCTTCATTGCTACAAGCTGAAAAACATGAAGATTCATCGAACGCAAAATGTGTCTAAAAGATGTATGCCACAAACCAATGATGTATTCAAATTTCAATTCAATACTGTGTAGGTCCCACCCTCCCTATGTCCCCTTACTAACTGGGGAGTATGCCGCCCCGTAATACGGCATCCCTTTCTCTCCCCCTAACAACAAGACAATCGGCCACGTTAAGCTAAAGCAAATGAGCCTAATAAAAATTTTATTTGAAAAAAAAAAAAGCCTCCTTCTATACAATTTTTACGTAAACAACATTGATGAATGTATTAAAACATCTTACACGCTAAGACAACTTGCCGACGACAGCGTTGTGTCTATTATAGGACCCAAAGCTGCCGATCTCCAAGGACCACTACAAGATACCCTCGACAACTTGTCGACATGGGCTCTTCAAATGGGTATCGAGGTCTCTACGGAGAAAACTGAGCTGGTTGTATTTTCAAGGAAACGAGAACCAGCACAATTACAGCTTCAACTAGGGGGTGGAACCATAGCTCTGGTTTTCACATTTAAATATCTCGGGGTCTGGTTCGACTCCAAAGGCACCTGGGGATGACACATTAGGTATCTGAAACAAAAATGCCAGCAGAGAATCAATTTTTTTCGCACAATAACCGGAACTTGGTGGGGTGCCCACCCAGGAGACTTGATCAGGCTGTACCAAACAACGGTATTGTCCGTAATGGAATATGGATGCTTCTACTTCCGATCCGCCGCGAACACCCATTTCATTAAACTGGAAAGAATTCAGTATCGTTGTTTGCGTATTGCCCTAGGTTGCATGCAATCGACTCATACGATGAGTCTCGAAGTGCTCGCGGGCGTCTTACCGTTGAAAAATCGATTCTGGGATCTCTCATATCGATTGATTATCCGATGCGATATCTTGAATCCGATGATGATTGAAAAATTCGAAAAGCTTGTCGAGCTTAATTCACATTCGTTTTATGTCCTTGTATTTTGATTACATGGCTCAGAATATTAATCCTTCTTCGTTTGCTTTCAACCGTCCTCATTTCCTGGATACTTCTGATTCTACTGTGTTTTTCGACACATCCATGAGAGAAGAGATTCGTGGAATTCCGGATCACATTCGCCCTCAACGGAATCACGGAATCACTTGAGAACTTTATCTGGACGGTCTTATTCAATATCGTTAGTCTGGGTCCCTTCGCATTGTTCCATTCCGGGAAATGAGAAGGTAGACTCATTGGCTAAGGTGGGCGCATTAGAAGGTGATATTTATGAAAGACTAATCTGCTTCAATGAATTTTTCAGTATTTCTCGTCAGAAAACTCTCGAAAGTTGGCAAACTTCATGGACGAATGACGAACTGGGACGATGGCTACACTCCATTATCCCTAAGGTATCGACGAAACCTAGGTTCAAGGGGATGAACGTGAGTCGCGATTTCATTCGTGTTATGTCGCGGCTCATGTCAAATCATTATACATTCAACGCACATCTTCGGCGTATTGGACTCGTGGAGAGCAATCTTTGCACCTGTGGCGACGGTTACCAGGACATCGAGCATGTCGTGTGGTCGTGCGTAGAGTATCGTGACGCCAGGTCGAAGCTACTGGAATCTCTTAGGGCCCGCGGTAGACCGCCTGAGGTTCCGGTTCGGGATGTGTTGGCGAGTCGGGATAGTTCATACATGCTTCTCATATACCAATTCCTTAAACACATTCATATACAAGTGTAATCTATTATATCTTGCAGAGAAAGTTCCTCCCATTCCTCGGCGATATTTTAACTATGGCTAAGAATAATCTCCAACTGCAGGTTCGACACTAACATCCGCCCGATTCTATCGACCCCTCGTCCTTTCCATCATATTCATTGGAACTAACTAGATCTTTTTGTTGTCACTAACTTTTCTGTTCTCTCTTTCCCCGTCTCTTCACCATCTCGTTTTCTACTAATTAGATCTCTGTCGTTTTCAAGGCATTTCGTTCCCATATCCCTTTTTTACCCCGTTTTTCTACAATATTTACTGGTCTATGTCTCTTTCATTCTCTTCCGTAACATAACCATCAACCCCAATGGAAGACCGCTCCAATCGATGACCGGCCACCACCGCATGCGGGCCACTCGCCGGGTCTTCGTAGCCTGAGGGTGTTTTCCGCGGACCCATACGGACCAGAGGATGCGGCCAGCATAAATATTTACCAACGTCATCTGGAAGACTCACGCTATATTCAGTCCATCGACCACTGCGGATTGCCAGCTGTAGCTTGGATTCTCGAGAATCGACAATTTCAACACCAATATTACAGTTTTATGTTAGTCGTTAACTAAAATTAGAAAAAGTCGGCATCTTAGAGCGTTAAGCAGTGTGCCTGAAAAATTATATTATATTATTGAATAAAAAAAACTGAGAGAATCCATTAGTTCTCCAATCAATACTGCCGGTTCGGCACGTCACCGAACGTTGTGTGTGTCAGAGTGTGAAGTTTACTGCAGTAGAGAGATCTTTAGTGTGTTTCACATTCGGTTTCAACTGAATTAAATGAAGTTTTACTGCACTGTTGGTAATGATTGTATCGGTTCGAGTTTTTGATTATTTGATATGTCAACAATAAACTTTTTTTTTTATTTAAGAACTTTTCGCTATTTCTACACAATTTTGATACTAATCTTCATACACTATTTCATTTCAGAAAAAATAATGACACAAATTACTCAAGAAGAAATTGTTTCGAATACAAAAACCGTGCTACAAGGACTTGAAGCATTAAGAGTAGAGCATCTTTCGTTGATCTCCAATCTTACAGATGGTAATAAAAAGGACCCACATAAATCTGAAATGGTATTAAGGAATATCGATAACATTGAACTTGGATTGGGCGAAGCACAGGTTTGTAATCAGCAAATATTACAAAAAAAATTGTATTCATTCCAAACAAACCGTTGTGTCCAACTTTGTGAACCATAATAATAATTTACAATGGGAAGCGGATTGAAAAATAAAAATAATATTACGTCCACGAGAGACTGCTATGAAATCTACATCTTTGATATTCCTACAATACAAGATAGAGAATTTCTTCGTTTTGCAATTTGCAGATTATGTTGATCTGCTAATGCTACGTCACGGATCCACTTAATCCACTAAGCAGACGCAAAGTACTTGCTATTTGCTTTCCTGACGTCCCGATAGAACGAAACAAATTTACGGCATTCTGACCGCCAACAGATTGTAGTCATTAAGTTTTGGCTTGTCTCCAAAACGTCGTACAGATGGAATTCTTCGGAACGTTTCTCCGGTAAGCGATTGATACGTTACTGAAGCTCTTTTTAAAAACGGAAAATTGTCAATAGATTGATAGCAGTGTTCAGTGATGGAGAAGGGATGTTCAGTTTTTGAATAAATCGTATTGTTTTTGCTGTTAAATTCGTAGCTACCATTCGTTCAAAAGGAAGTTGTCCAGCTTCGGCCATTATGGATTCGATCTAAATAATCCTAATGATTTTCTTATGGCGGTGTTGTGTAATGGTTTCAATGTTTTCGAGATCGTTGGGCTTCCACGGGCTCATTCCGTAGATTCGCTTGGGAATCAGCACTGCGCTGGTTATCAGTTGTAAGTTTGTTCCTCCGTACATTACATTTCCAACTACTTTGAGAAAGTTTAACACTGATTGAACATTACACCGTGTAGCTGCTGTATACCGTTTGAAGTTTAATCGTTTATCCAGGACGATTCCAAGGGTCTTGATGTACTCTGGTTGGGGTACTTCTAAACGGTCAATGGTTATAGCGGGGGTTCCTGGATGCTTCCGCTTTTCTGCATATGTGAATAAAGCTGTATTTTTTAACTGAAGGAATCATGCTATTTTGTGCTGCCTATATACCCGACATTGTTGCCGCTTTTTGCAGTTGTTGTTTCGCATTCTCACCAATAAATATCACGAGAACATCATCAGCATACACGAATATTTGTATTTTCTTGGGTATTTTCTCGAAAACCGGCTCCATTAGTACCAAAAACAATATAACGGAAAGAACCAAGCCTTGGGAAATTTCAGTCGATTGTGTCTTAAGGTCACGGACCCAGAAATCAAAGGTCACTGGCCCCTCTCGAAATCAAAAACAAATATATAATTATTTAGAAGATCTCAGACATGTGTTACAGAACAGACAGTAAACGTAAAGAAATGTAATACAGTAAGAGTTCCAGTGGAAAAGTTTAAAGTGTCTGTTAAAAACACCCGTGAAAGGCACACCGAAAATTAGGTACATAAGCAATCTTCAGTAACATTATTTTCATCTTAGTGCCCCTCCCGAAACGAAATCCTGGGTACAGGCCTGGTCGCCTACAATGACGCGAAAGTATCGATCAGTGAGGAAGTTTTGAATGTAGCGTATCATTCGTCCACTAATTTCCCAAGCTCTCAGTTTGGAAATAATTTTAGATCTGTTTGTTTTATGGCCGTTCTTTTCTTTGGTCTACCTGAAGTTTTTGGTATGCTTTGTTCCGCGGTGTGAATGATTTGTTCACTCTTCTGTTCTATTGAGAAGCTCTTGTCACGTGGTAAGGCAGAGACAGAAAACCCGGTTCTTTCAACCCGAAACTGGACCAGATATAGTATCTCTAATCATGAATAACAAATCAATGTCAATACGTGATTTGACCAAAAAAGCAGGAACGAGTGTCGGAATGGTCCAGCGTATCAAGAGATGAAATCACCTGAGGACCTACAAGAAGCAGAAAATCTCGAAAAAAGGAGTAGAACAGAAGAAGCGAGCAGCAACAAGGGCCCGGAAATTGTATTTGCGTCTTTTGCAGTGTCCGGATGCTTGCGTTTTGATGGACGATGAGACTTATGTAAAGGAGTACTCAAAAACCCTTCCAGGTCCACAATACTTTACTGTCGTCGTTGGGGAGGATGTGAGCGATGCGGACAGGTCGATTCAAGTGGAGAAATTCGGTCGAAAGGTACTGGTATGGCAAGCAATATGTTCCTGTTTTTTGAAGTCAACAATTTTTCACACTACCGGAACTATAAATGATGAAATTTATCAATCTGAGTGTCTCCAGAAACCACTCTCAATTGGCTTGCGGGAAAGGGTATAAATTTCGTTCAGAAAAATATCAATACACCAAATTGCCCTCAACTTCGACCCATCGAACGTCACTGGGCAATCGTGAAGAGGGTACTCAAGAAGACTGGTAAGGCAGCTGGGAACATGCAGGAGTTCAAAAAAATTTTGGCTTGTCCAAAAAATGCAAATCAACACTTGTCCGGAACTTGATGACGAGCGTTCGGTCAAAAGTCCGAAAATTCGCGAAGGAATAATTTAAATTTCATCCGGTTTTCATTATGCTTAAGTTTAATCTCGTACAATAAAGGATCAATTTTTAGTTTGAATAAAATATCGTTTTTTATCATAATTTGAAAGAAAAATTTGTAGATAGCTTATTTTCGATACACTCCTTACGTTGCATTGAACTGCCATGCCTTTAGGTGCATCGGTTCTGTTGCGCCGTTTGATTGCTCGTACCTTCAACAGGAAGATCGGAATTTGAGCCAGACAATGGCAAATTGGCAGCCGTGTCAGTTACTTTCTTCTCTTCCCTACCAAGTTGAAGTAGCGAATCGTTTATGAATTCTAGGATGTGCTGGTTGTCGTCGACATAACTGGAGTATTCAGGTGATCTTTGATCGTCAGCTGTTGATGCGTTAAAGTGTATGAAGCCCATAAAATAGAGTAGAGTGTAAGAATGAAGCAGTAAAGTTTTCAATTAAAATTCAAGAGATTTAGTATAAGTGACTTTCCTCATCAGTGACTGTCTCTTCGCCATAGGAGATTCCCTAACTATCTGTATTGTTTAACACATGGATCAATAAGTCCCGAGACTAACAATGGAAACAACATTTTTTTTGCAAAATTTTTTTTTATTCATCAACATAATCACCTTTTAGGGTGATACAATGGTTCCAACGTTTTTCCAATTTTTCAATACCATATTTATAAAAAAATTCATCTTCCGCTTCAAAATAAGCTTCAGTTTCAGCGATGACCTCCTCATTTGAGCCAAATCTTTTTCCCTGGAGCTTTTTTTTAAGATCAGCAAAGAGCCAGTAGTCACTGGGGGCTAAATCTGTCGAGTATGGGGGGTGGGGAAGCAGATCAAAGCCCAATTCGTTCAATTTCGCCATTGTTTCCATCGACTTGTGGCAGGGTGCATTTTGTCCCATCGAAAGCAATCGCGGCACCCGCTTGGAAAAAACCCTTTTCATGCTCAATTTTTCATGAAGGATAATAAATACACTTCCATATGATATCTGTGTCATCTCAGCAATCTCACGGAGCTTCACTTTACGATCTTTCATTATAATTTTTGTCACTTCACTCACATTTTCCGGTGTAACGGCTTCCACAGATCTACCCGAGCGTTCCGCGTCATTTATGTCGGTACGATCACGTTTAAACTCGGCGAACCACCGACAAATCGTTGCTTTTGATGGACAAGAGTCCGGATAACATTTTTCAATCCATTGTTTCGCTTGCACGGTGTTTTTACCCATTAAAAAACAATGTTTTATCAAAACACGAAACTCGGTTTTTTTCCATTTTTTAAACAAACTACAAAACGACTTTACTCCAACCTCGATAACTCAGCTGTTTCTGGTCGTATCGACTTATAATTTTAACCCGTTTCAAGCAAAGGTTAGTACTCTAGAAAGACGTGGTTACTGGTTTACTACGAGCGCCATCTCTGCTTTAGTCTCGGGACTTATTGATCCATGTGTTATTGTATCAGTTTCTTGAGAACCCATTGATAGCGCTTTGTCTGTTTTGTGTTATTTCGGTGCTCGTTTTGTTAGGCTTGATACGGGCTTTTGCTTATAGTTGCTTAGCGTTTCTTCGTTGATCGAGAGGGACAATTGTTTTGAGTGATTGTTTTGGTTATCGTTAGATAGAAAATTGTAGCGGTAGTTTCTTTTGTTCTTGTAATTTTTTTTGGTTTTCTAAAACTTGTTCCAGGGTTTATTGGAGTTTCAGTATTTGTTTGCGCATGGCCTCATTTCCAGCTTGCATCTTTTAATACTCTTCGTCCTTTTCCTTCAGGTTGCTCTTCATCTGAGAAATTTTATCATTTTCCATTCTTTGCTGAACAACGCTAGCGTAAGAACCTTTAGATGACATCACTCTTGATTTGTGTACATCTCCTGCAGCGGTGTTAGAAAATCTTTCATCGATTTTGATTTTTATAATTTCTTTTTCCGTACGATACATGGGACAAGACCGACTAGTCGACTTTGTTGGCAGTTTTTGCAAGCCGCTTGTTGGTCGCAATCCTGAGACATATCGTGGATCCTAGAATAGTTATTACATCTTTTTTCACTTGTGCATTTTACTCTAGTTTAGCCATATGAAAAACATCTGCAGCATAACATTGGACTTGGATAGTACGAGCGGGTATCTACACGTAGCAATTCAATTTTAACGTGAGGTTTGTTACGTTTATCCACACCGGGACGCACTAAAGTTGATATTTTGGAAGCTCTCGAACCCCCCACCACAGTCGTGCCACAGCAGCCAGCGTTCTCCAGTCGTCCTGGTCCTGTGCGTGGGTGTGGTGAAAGAGTCTTCCAAATATCTCATCTCAGCAAGTATATGCATATTCCGTCCTTTCCAAGTGCTGATCTCTCTCGCACTTATAGATGTCCTCCTCTCGCTCTGAATCGGATACCGGGATGCACAGATTTTCGCGCCATGGAAGCCCCTGATACGTTCCCCACAGTCGAGCTATTGCAGCCAGCGGTCATCAGTCGTCCCGGCCCTGTGAGTGGGAACGCGGAAGGGGTCTTCCAAACCATCCCAGACGGCAAGTACAATTCAGCCTCAAACGATTCAGGCGTTGATTCACTTCCCGTCGTTTGCAGTTATCCATCGCACGATCAATCTAGTCAACCGCTGCACTTGTACTACCAGAACGTTGGAGGCATGAACATGCACATTAACGACTATTTGCTGGCTTGCTCGGATGATTGCTACGACATCATCGCTCTTTCTGAGACGTAGCTCAGTGATTGTACGCTATCCGTTCAAGGTTTTGGATCCAACTAGTCTTCCGTTCCGATCGCAGCCCCTTAAATAACTCAAAAACTATTGGAGGCGGGGTGCTTATCGCAGTGCATCGTCGTTTGAAGGCGCAATTGATCGAAACCGCATCTGGTAAATGCGTCGAGCAGGTTTGGGTGCGTTTGAAACTGGTCAATTTTTCCCTCTACCTTTGTGTGATATATCTTCCTCCGGGCCGATGCCGCGATCTACCGCTAATCGATGCACACATACAGTCGTTGCAAGAAATTATTTCGACTCATGTACTACCCGTAGATGAAATCTTGGTTGTGGGAGACTTCAACTTTTCCAGCATAAAATGGCAGACAAGTTCCGGTGGCTTCTTCTTTTTTGATCCGGCGCTCTCCACTTTCCACATTGGCATTACAACCATGCTCGACGGCTACAACCTCAACCTTCTTCGACAGTCGAATCCTGTCGTTAATGAAAATAACCGGATGTTGGATCTTTGCTTTTCAAATAGAGAAGATTCACCATTCCCTCTGGTGAATTCTGTTCGTCATCATCCTCCATTACATATCGTGTTCGATTCGAATCGCTTACAGAACGCCTGCATTCCAACGGACATCATCTGCTATAATTTCAGTAGAACCGACTACGCCAATATGACCGACTTCTTGACGCAAATCGACTGGGATGAAGTTCTCGACAACGATGATGCCAATGCTGCTGTGCAGACGTTTTCTAATGTTATGAGCTACGCAATCGACTACTATGTACCGAAACGATCGAGACGGCAGACCCGGCATCCACCATGGCTGACTGCGGAAGTGAGACATCTGAAAACGACCAAAAGAGCCGCTCAAAAGAGGTATTCTAAACATGGAGGATTTTCCCTGCGTAATCACTACGTGCAGATAAATCAGTTGTACAAGAAAACCGTTAAGCGCTGCCATGCCAACTACTTGAACAACGTACAACGAAAACTGAAATCAAATCCAAGGTATTTCTGGAAACATGTGAATGAGCAAAAAAAATTCGGGTTACCCTCGTCAATGAGCTTTGGAGATCGTACTGGTTCGTGCACACAGGAAATCTGCCAGATGTTTGCGGAAAAGTTTGCTAGGGTTTTTTCAAATGAAATCCTGACTCAGTAGCAAATTGCTGCCGCAGCACTTAACGTTTCCCTGTCTAATAACTCATTGAACTGCATCAATATTGACGAAGACTCAATACGGACGGCAATTGTAGGAATGAAAGCCTCAAATTCTCCAGGCCCTGATGGAATACCGGCAGTTATTCTTAAAAAGTGCTCGCGTGGAGTAATCGCTCCCCTCTGCAAATTGCTTCGAATGTCTCTCGCTACAGAAGTTTTCCCCAGTTTATGGAAAGCTTCCTTTATGTTCCCAGTCCACAAGAAAGGCGATAAAAAGGATATAAACAACTACCGCGGTATCACTTCCCTCAGCGCTATACCAAAGCTGTTCGAAAAGGTTATACTGACACCAATTTTCAATCACTGCAAGCAATATATCGTCGATACACAACACGGTTTCATGCCTAACCGCTCAACAACCACAAACTTACTATCGTTTTTGTCTTATGTGTTTGATGCAATGTCTAACGGTTTACAAACGGACGTTATCTACACAGATCTTTCCTCCGCTTTCGATATAATTAACCACGACATCACGGTTGCTAAGTTGGACAGACTTGGATTCAGTTCGAACATTCTTCGTTGGTTGCAGTCGTATCTTAGGAATCGTCGTTTAGCAGTTAAAATTGACGATGATACTTCCGGAGAGTTCCTCGCATCATCTGGAATACCACAGGGAAGTCATCTAGGACCGTTAATATTTTTACTGTACTTCAATGATGTCAATTTTTTCTTGGAAGGTCCTCGCTTATCGTTTGCTGATGATGTCAAGATCTATCACATTATCCGCAACTTAGAGGACGCAGCCTTTCTCCAGCGGCAATTGTTAATCTTCGCAGATTGGTGTAAAGTTAACCGTATGATTGTAAGTCCAGACAAATGCTCGGCCGTTACGTTCACGAGGAGAAAATGCCATTGCATGTTGAAAACTTTCTGGATGGATCCTTGATTGGAAGATCTACTAGCGTTAAGGATCTTGGCGTCCATCTCGATGAACAACTTACATTCAAGCATCACATCAGTTACATTGTAGCTAAAGCTTCCCGTAGCTCAGGATTCTTAATGAGAATAACTAAGCACTTTACAGACATACACTGTCTAAAATCGCTTTGCTGCTCGCTTGTTCGTTCAACTCTCGAATATTGCTCGGCAGTTTGGAACCCATGCTACCTGAACGGTGCTCATAGAATTGAGGGAATACAGCCCAGATTTGTTCGCTTCGCTCTTCGCCGATTACCGTGGACCGATCCTCATCAACTACCTAGTTATGAAAGTCGCGGGTTATTAATGGGTCTCGACACATTACAAGTGCGACGAGAATTATCACGCGCGTTGATAATAGCATATTTATTCAACGGTAGGATCGACTGTCCCGTTTTGCTCAACGAAATTAATATTAATGTGCGACCCAGAGCTCTTTTCTTCGACCTCCTATACGACGTACCAACTATGGCGCAAACGGTTCTATTATTGGTTTACAGAGATCGTTCAACCGCGTTTCATCTGGGTATGATTTTAATGTGTCACGAAGCAGAATACGTACAAATTTTCTGAATATTATTAGGAATTATCATTAGGACCAAATTGTGTCTGTTGATTGTAAATAAGTAAATAAATTTTTAAGTTTTTTTAACGATATCAAACTAACTTGTCACGTGTCACTTTTCCGCACTTTATTCTTCACATCCTTGCTCTTCCTTGAGTACTATGGCTCTATGATTTCATATTCTTTCTCCTCTTATAATCTCCAGTTAGATTGATATCGTTAAAAAACCGAAAAAAGTAAAAATTACTGACTGACCAGGAGCCATAAATAAAAAAGTAAAAAGCAAAATTTGATGGGATTCCATCACACACAGCGATGAATGGAGCGCTGTCTGTGCGCCGCTTGCACCCTGGGACGCATAGCCATACGCTACAACTCCAGGCACTGAAGCAATAGTTTCGGACAAATCTTGCATTCCGGTGTTATAACTAACTGTATGAGAAAATATCAACACAATGAAACACATTGTGTGAGAAACCGTCGTGGGCAGAATGTGACAACTTCTCGTAACTTTACTTTGGCCGGTTCGGACAGTAAATGGCAAACGACCTTTGCCTTTACTTTCTGACATATCAGAGACTCGGATGACTCGTATCGCTAAGATGCCTAAGTTCGACTCCTCTGGTAGAAGGTAAAAGTTTAGATACGAGAAGCCTTCTGTTTTCTTGAAATGATCCTTGTCACGTCTCACTTTTCCGCACTTTATTCTTCACATCCTTGCTCTTCCTTGAGTACTATGGTTCTATGATTTCATATTCTTTCTCCTCTTATAATCTCCAGTTAGTTTGATATCGTTAAAAAAAACGAAAAAAGTAAAAATTACTGACTGACCAGAAGTCATAAATAAAAAGGCGGGTGAGTAATGTCAGAGACATAACTGGATGTCGTGAATACGAAAAAACTGACACGCTCCAATCACTTTTCCGAATATCAGTTAGTTGATTGATTGTATGAATTGCGCAAGCTTTCCTCTTTTTCACTAATAGAATTTGAAGCGATACACCTACATTAAAGTACAGATTAGTTACATTAAACAGCTACTATTCCACAACTATATATTCCAAACTTGAAACAATTCCTTTTTAATTTGCTAATATAGGAAGCTAGGTACAACAAATTTGTAGTTTATTTTTATTGAATCTATGTAGTTCGAAGATATCTGATTTTTCTCGAAATTCCAGTACGAGACAATTGCAATGGCCTGGTCTGAAATGTATCTACGATCTTCGGTATGCAAGAGTGATTCTAATAATAATAATAATAATAATAATAATAATAATGATAATACATATTAATCTGTATATATGGCAACCCTGTTTAGCAAGGCATATTTTCACACGACCCCATTCGCTGTGTTCAACATTCGCTTTCGCATTGCCGTTCGTAATTGAATGTGTTAGTAATGGTACAAATCTGCTTTTCTACCTGTTTTCGGAGCCATCGTTCTGACGGTGTCTCGTACGTACAGAGTAGCTGCTTTAATTTAAATGACGCTATTTCTCACATCACATTTCCTTTTATACGTGCTAGTGGTAGCGGTGGACGGACTTCCCCTTTGTTAGAATTCCTTTCCTATACGCAGAACGGGAAACAGCGAAACGATATAAAAGAGAGAGTTAGCAGAGCGGCAGCCAGTACTGAATTGGTCGTCGAGCTGTTAACTGCGTATTGTGGAATTTTTACGCAGAAACACGCACACAGGAGGAACAGTTAAGGGTAAGGCAAAGTCCCGCTTAAACCGTGCTGGTCTGAAGTGCCCAGTTGGCGGCAGAATCCATCGTTTGCCTCGGAAGGGGAACTACGCCGAGCGTGTCAGTGCTGGTGCATCGGTCTATCTGGCGGCAGTGATGGAGTACTTGGTTGCCGAAGTGTTGGAATTGGCCGGTAACGCTGCCCATGACAACGAAAACGAAAATCATCCCTCGCCATCTGCAGCTGGCCATCCGTTGAAAACCTCGTCCTTTTCAGGATGACCACATCACTGTGATAAAGAAATATTTAGAATTGTGCATTCATATCGGGAAACAATGAGACGACAGGTCCTCGATGTTGCTGTCGTGTGTCTTGTTTCGGGAAGAGTTGCTCAGCAAATGGTAGGAAAAATGAACCATTCAACTTTTATATGGATGCTCTTGTATAGATACAGACATCTCGCGTTCTGATTGGCTGGTGCTGTCATGGGTTAAATCAAACAGGTTTTTCAATAGTGTACTATTGAAAAACTTCAATATTGTTGTAATACACGTTCAAGTTGAAGATTTTCGATTCTATTGGTAGTTAGATTATATAAATCCTTCTACAGATCACTGAGCTATGAGCTTTCAAAATACGAGAAAGGCAAACGCACCTTATGAATAATCTTCTTTGATACTCGTTTATACCAAACATTTCAGAAAAGTTTAATTGTGAACTATTTAAGAATATGTCACACAACTGAAAGTTTTATCATAAAATTGCGATCATATTTCCGATGGCATGTAGCAAGAATTATGTTGATTCGTTAGATATAACAGGAGATATTCACGATCAAAAACTTATCACTCTCTCAGAGGGTAAATTTTGAAAAGGCGCCCCATAGTAAAGTAAGCCGTATTCACGACAAAAAGTAAAGAGTAAAAATTTGATGGGATTCCATCACACACAGAGATGAATGAAGCGCTGTCCGTGCGCCGCTTGCATACTGGGATGCATAGCCATACGCTACAACTCCAGGCACTCAAGCAAAAGTTTCGGACAAATTTTCCATTCCGGTGTTATAACTAACTGTATGAGAAAATATCAACACAATGAAACACATTGTGTGAGAAACCGTCGTGGGCAGAATGTGACAACTTCTCGTAACTTTACTTTTGCCGGTTCGGACAGTAAATGGCAAACGACCTTTGCCTTTACTTTCTGACATATCAGAGACTCGGATGACTCGTATCGATAAGATGCCTAAGTTCGACTTCTCTGGTAGAAGGTAAAAGTTTAGATACGAGAAGCCTTCTGTTTACTTAAAATGACCCTTGTCACGTCTCACTTTTCCGCACTTTATTCTTCACATCCTTGCTCTTCCTTGAGTACTATGGCTCTATGATTTCATATTCTTTCTCCTCTTATAATCTCCAGTTAGTTTAATATCGTTAAAAAACCGAAAAAAGTGAAAATTACTTACTGACCAGAAGTCATCCTTGCTCTTCCTTGAGTACTATGGCTCTATGATTTCATATTCTTTCTCCTCTTATAATCTCCAGTTAGTTTGATATCGTTAAAAAACCGAAAAAAGAGAAAATAACTGATTGACCAGAAGTCATAAATAAAAAAGTAAAAAATAAATAAATTCATTTCTTCTCATTGCATCGTTCCTGTATTGGTAAAACCAGGTTCGTCGACTTATCCTTCTTATTGCTGTTAAACCTTCATCGCGTAGATTTTCCATAATTTCTTCTGTATCATTTTCGGCTACATCTCCAGCACGTAACAACACAATGGCATGTTTCGTATTGGGTGACGTATAACCTCAACTGGTGTATCGATAAGGCTTTTCAACCTGTGCTTTGCTTCGTATTTCGAGAGTATATTTCGGCTCCAGATACCAGCAGTTAATTCTACCGATTTTTCAATCACAAAGGGTTTTTTGGCAGAGGTATTCCGTTTTGGCCTTGAAGTAGGAGATATTCAACGTTTCCGTATCGGTTGTCTCTATCGAGATACAGAGGTACACTTATTCCTTTCATCCTTTCCGGCTGTTTGGCCAGCGATAGGATCTGGTTTGGATGGCAATCTCGTATCAGTCATTATTCACAGCCAGCTTCCCGTAGCATTCCTTTTGGCCTTTCCGGCTGTTTGGCTACCGATAGGATCTGGTGGTTTGGATGGCATTCTCGTATCAGTTATTGTTCACAGCCAACTGCCCGAAGCAGTGGCAGGTCGAACACAAAATAAATTCACATACTGTATGGCGTGTGAGTAAAGCACAGAACTATAGGTTTGCTTTTAGCACTTACTTCTTCTAATACACAGAATCGTGGAATATTGTGATCTATAAGAAATTCTTCACTGACACCGAAACTTCTTATTATCACTTGATCGTATGACACTTGCTGTTTAGCACTTCTTTATATCACTCAATCACTATGGCTGCCACCAATGTGCACTTTGGAACCGCTGATAATTGTAAATTATAGCTCGCGTGACGAGAAAACTCACTATCCACCCAATTCAATAAATAGTATATCCGAAAATGCACCTTAGAGATAAAATCAAATGTGCTTTAGTGATACCATCAAGACACTTATCGGAAGTAGGCCACAATGACGGATGTTAGATGAGCTTGAATTTTACTGGTTTCGACTGTAACTTGCGTTCTACTAGCAGGTGCGACTGTATGAATTTAAATGCACCATTTACCGCCCAAGCAGATGCATGCTTCTGTGGGTCAGTCGATTATCAGACGAACTTGCGATCCAATGATTCTCGGTTCAAGTCGCGGTGGTTGCTACAGTATTCCTTTTGCCTTTCCCATATAGAAAGGCTATGCAATCACTGTGAAAATCGACTTTTTAACCGAGGCCCGGAGGGCCGAATGTCATGCACCATTCGACTCAGCTCGACAAACTGAGCAACTGTCCGTCCGTGTGTGTGTGTGTGTGTGTGTGTGTGTGTGTGTGTGTGTGTGTGTGTGTGTGTGTGTGTGTGTGTGTGTGTGTGTGTGTGTGTGTGTGTGTATGTAACAAAAATATGCACTCACTTTTCTCAGAGATAACTGAACCGATTTTCACAAACAAAGATTCAAATGAAAGGTCTCATAGTCCCATAGCCTGCTATTGAATTTCATTCCGATCTGACTTCCGGTTCCAGAGATATAGGATGACATGTACCAAAAAAATAAAAAAAAATATGATTTTCACAAACTAAGTTTAAAATGAAATGTCTTATAATATCCTGAAAATTTGTAGAACATTTTATCTGGATCCGACTTTCGGTTCCGGAACTAAAGCGCGATAAGTGGAAAATTACCAATTTTATTAGTATTTTTCCACGAACGACGGTTAAAAACAGGTACAAATCCCATAAAACTGTCTGATACATTCTTCTAGTTTGCAGAGCTTGTTAGTTTGTGGGCATGAAAACTTGATTCGGTACTACTGGTCCCCTCTTTTCCTGTTCCGATAGCACCGAAAGTGGAGAAGAAAAACTCCTAAAACTAAATTCACTTTGATTTCTCTGCGATGCTTGGACCGATTTTCACAAATCTTGATTTGAATTAAAGTTCATACTGTCTTTAAATCTATTGTGAAATTTTATCCGGAACCGACTTCCGGTTCCGCAGTTACAGGGCGATGAATGTCAAAGTTTTCAAATCATAATATAGAGTTGTTTTTGCGAATTTCACGGATATATTTATGATGTAATGAGTAATATGAGAAATGCATTATTACACCACTAGGTGGATTAAAATTGTTTTTTTTTATTTCAATGAATTTCATGCCATGGAGTTTTAGACACAATATTAAATGTTCTTCCACGTAAATTTGCGTGAACTGCGACGCTCCATTTATGTACATTTAATAAGATGTAAAATTACAGAGTTTTTTTGAAGTGTGTTATTATTATTATTATTATTATTATTATTATTATTATTATTATTATTATTATTATTATTATTATTATTATTATTATTATTATTATTATTATTATATTTATTATTCGCACTAATTTCCCTAGGCTTTCGATGATGAGCTACAGGGCGCGTATCCCCCTTTGGCGGATGGGGGTGGGAGTCAATTTATATTTCATTGACAAAGTCGGTGGTTTCGAGCATTCTTATGCCTGGAATTGGTCATCAATTTGAATTATCTTGATCTAGTTGGGATGAATATTAATATATAATAGTCGTCCTGAACTGGTGAATTTAATTCAAAAAAAAGGACTATTGTTATCAGGAATAGGAGTAAATTGATATCTTATGAACCGTTTAGGATCTTTAATTGGATCAGGTGTAAATACACGTATTGATCAGGTGTAAATACACTGTCAAATCGGGAAAGGTTTGAATGTACTTAGATTTCTCCAACTTTGACACAGATGTCACCTTCTAACTGATAGTGTGAGATGTGTATTTCTGGAAGAGAACGTGGACCATTTCATACAATCACACCTAGTATTTCTTCACGAAATACATGTAGTTCTTGTTTCCTGGATGCGTGCTCAACACTAGAAGGCCCAAAACATAGTATAGAGCTAAATTGCTCAAAAGCAGTCAAAATGATTGAAAGAGAGAGAGAGTCATTAAAAAAACTGACAGAATAAATAAAAGCTAGTGCAGTGTGCCTTAGTGCATATATCGTTAAATAAAGAATAAAAAACAATCGCAGAATTTTAAGCCATCCTTCCATTGTGTACATATTGTGACTTTCCTGGGCAATCTAGTGGTTAATGCGCATCCTTACGTTATATAATTTAACAAGCTCACTAACACCTGATTTTATTTTATTTTATTTTCTTGACGAGAAACGAGACTGTTGAAATATAAAATTATCATCGAAGATTTAAGACCAAATTTATTATTATTATTTTGATTATTA
Source organism: Malaya genurostris (assembly GCF_030247185.1). Taxonomy (NCBI): domain Eukaryota; kingdom Metazoa; phylum Arthropoda; class Insecta; order Diptera; family Culicidae; genus Malaya; species Malaya genurostris. Next base: position 145,723,882 of record NC_080572.1, read on the forward strand.
TTTTTTTTTATAATAAAATTTTTATTGGGCTCATTTGCGTTAGCTTAACGTGGCCGATTGTCTTGTTGTTAGGTGGAAAAGAGTGGAAGCCGTATTATGGGGCGACCTGCTCCCCTAGAGTTAGTAAAGGAGTGTCAGGAGGGTGGGACCTATACTGTATTGATTTTGAACATATTTTGATATTACAAATCATTCATTAATAGCTTGCATCTTTTAAACACACTTTGCATTTCCGGGTTCTCGACGTTCTCCAGATTGTAACGAGGAAGAGACTATACTAAACTCGGATGCTTTGTTGGTGTACTTTGATGTTGGTGTGTCATTTATGGATGGTTTCCAGCAATTCAGCTTGACCAGTGTTTAGTTCGTTTGGGGTAGGACCACTGTAGAAGAAAGAAAGAGAAAGAGAGGGAACTAGATTTGCACGTTTATAGCTTTGAGGAAGTTATAGAGGTAGGTCATGTAAAGGAGATCTCGGGTTGCCAAAACGTCACGGACTGGAACATAAGGTGGTCTACCTCGGGCCCGAAGGGAATCAATTAGCTGGAGTCTGACGTCGCAATACTCGGAGCACACCCAAACAACATGCTCGATGTCATGATAACCGTCTCCGCAAACGCAAAGATTACTCTCACTAAGGCCAACACGATGAAGATGCGCTTTGAGCAAAGAGTGGTTGGACATAAGTCTTGACATTGTGCGAATAAAGTCCCGGTTCACATCCAACCCTCGGAACCAAGCTTTCGTCGATACCTGCGGTATAATGGAATGTAACCACCGTCCTAGATATCCATCATTCCAGGAGGTTTGCCAGCTGACGAGTGCCTCTTGACGAGAACGACTGAAAAATTCATTGAAGCAGATTGGTCTTTCATAGGTTTCACCTTGTAATGCGCCCACCTTGGCCAGTGAGTCCGCCATCTCATTACCCCTTACGGAACAATGTGATGGGACCCAAACCAAGGTAATCCGGTATGATTTTTCAGATGAAGCACTCAGTTGTTCCCGTATTTTCCCCAGGAAATACGGCGAGTACTTTCCAGGCTTCACTGAGCGAAGAGCCTCGATAGAGCTGAGACTGTCCGATACAATGAAGTAGTGGTCTGTGAGCAATGTTTCAATGATCTCAAGGGTATACTGAATTGCAGCTAGTTCTGCGACGTAAACTGAAGCCGGATCACTGAGTTTATAGGAGGCGGTGAAATTTTCATTAAAAATACCGAAGCCAGTGGACCCGTCGAGATGTGATCCGTCAGTGTAAAACATTTTATTACAGTCGACTTCTCTAAATTTGTCATTAAAAATATTTGGGATCACTTGAGGGCATACGTGATCCGGGATTCCATAAATATCTTCTTTCATGGATGTGTCGAAAAACACCGTAGAATTAGAAGTATCATAGAAACGAACACTGTGAGGATTGTAGGAAGAAGAATTATTGTTACGTGACATGAAATCAAAGTACAATGTCATAAATCGGGTCTGAGAATTAAGCTCGACTAGCCGTTCAAAGTTATCGATAACCAACGGGTTTAAGACGCTACATCGAATGAGTTGTCGATATGAGAGATCCCACAAACGGTTTTTCAACGGGAGAATTCCCGCCAGTACCTCGAGACTCCCCGTATGAGTCGACTGCATACAACCCAAGGCTATACGCAAGCAACGATACTGGACTCTCTCCAGCTTGATAAAGTGTATTTTCGCGGCTGAACGGAAACAGAAACATCCATACTCCATCACTGACAATATCGTTGTTTGGTACAGCCTTATAAGATCTGTTGGGTGAGCTCCCCACCAAGTCCCGGTCACTGTACGTAGAAAGTTGATTCTTTTTTGGCATTTTCGTTTCAGATACCTAATATGACATCCCCAGGTACCTTTGGAATCGAACCAGACTCCGAGGTATTTGAATGTGAAGGCCTGAGCTATGGTTTGACCCATTAGTTGAAGCTGTAGTTGTGCAGGTTCACGCTTCCTGGAAAATACTACCAACTCAGTTTTCTCCGTGGAGAAGTCGATACCCAGCTCTAGAGCCCATGTAGACAAAGTGTCTAAGGTAGTTTGTAATGGTCCTTGCAGGTCGGTAGACTTGGATCCTATAATAGACACCACGCCATCATCTGCAAGTTGCCTTAACGTGCAAGAATTTTCAAGACATTCATCGATGTCATTGACGTAAAAGTTATAAAGAAGGGGGCTGAGGAATGAGCCCTGGGGAAGGCCCATGTAACTAATTCGTGAGGTCGTCAAGTCTTCATGTGTAAAAAACATGTGCTTTTCCGATAATAAGTTGTGCAAAAAATTGTTGAGAAGTGGGGAAAGACCATGCTTGTGCAGCTTCTCCGAGAGAATTTTTATGGAAACTGAATCAAAAGCCCCCTTTATGTCCAAGAATACTGATGCCATTTGCTTCTTGTGGGCGAATGTCATTTGAATTTCTGTAGAAAGCAGCGCAAGGCAATCGTTCGTTCCTTTGCTTTTACGGAAGCCAAATTGTGTATCTGAAAGCAAGCCACTTGTTTCCATCCATTCATCGAGACGAAACAGAATCATTTTTTCCAGCAGTTTCCGAATACAGGAAAGCATTGCAATCGGCCGATACGAGTTGTGGTTGGAGGCTGGTTTGTCCGGTTTCTGAATAGCGATAACCCTCACTTGTCTCCAGTCTTGAGGAACAAAGTTCTGTTCGACGAACTTGTTGAACAAGTTCAACAGACGTTTTTTCGCGATATCGGGAAGATTTTTAAGCAAATTGAATTTAATTTTATCACGCCCTGGGGCATTGTTGTTGCACGATAAGAGGGCAAGAGAAAACTCCGTCATCGTAAAGGGGGTATCGTTTTCAGTGTATCGAGAGGACGCGACGCGATAGGTATTCGATTCCCGAACAAAATCCGGGCAAACTTTCTTGGCGAAGTCAAATATCCAGCGATTTGAATATTCTACGGGTTCGTTATTAGTGGTTGTATTTCTCATACGACGGGCTGTATTCCACAGAGTGGTCATCGATGTTTCCCTAGATAGGCCATTGACGAACCGACGCCAGTAACCTTTTTTTTTTTGCTTTAATCAGATTTTTCATGGTCTTTTCTAATGATACATATTTTTCGTAGTCTTCGCGCTTGCCACTGTTCCCGAATTTTTTATACGCGGATGATTTTGTTTTATATATTTCCGAGCACTCTTTATCCCACCATGGGGTTGAAGGTGGCGTAGTGATTGTAGTTTTGGGTACTCGTTTGGTCTGGGCTTGAATCGCGGCGTTGAGGATCAAGTCAGCTAGGGATTTGTATTCTTCTTCAAGCGAATCTGTTTGTTTCGTTTCAAGAGCTTGGGATACCGCGGTCGAGTAGGAATTCCAGTCGATGTTTTTCGTGAGATCATATGTCATATCGACTGATGTCGGTGTTTGTGCACCAGTGGATATTGAAACCAAAATCGGCAAGTGATCACTACCGTGGGGATCAGGGATTACCTTCCACTTGCAATCTAGCTGTAGTGATGTCGAGCAAAGGGATAAGTCCAGCGCACTAGAGCGGGCTGGCGGTCTTGGATTGCGTGTCATTTCACCCGTATTTAAAATTGTCATATTGAAGTTGTCGCACAGATCATAAATTAACGAAGAACGGTTATCATCATATAGGCAGCCCCACCCCGTACCATGCGAGTTAAAGTTTCCTAAAACTAACCGCGGAGTGGGAAGAAGCTCCATGATGTCTGCAAGTCGTCGATGCCCTATCGAGACTCTGGGAGGTATGTAGATAGAAGCTATACAAAGATCTTTGCCTCTAATTCTGCTTTGGCAAGCAACAACTTCAATGCCCGGGATCAAGGGGAGGTTAATTCGATAAAATGAATAGCACTTTTTGATCCCTAAAAGAACCCCTCCATAGGAGTCTCCTCGATCCAGGCGTATAATGTTGAAATTGTGGAAGTCAAAGTTTATATTTGAAGTGAGCCATGTTTCACACAATGAAAATACGTCGCAGTTACGCGAATTTATCAAAAATTTGAAAGAATCTAATTTTGGGATGATACTTATGCAATTCCACTGGAGTATAGTGATCATATTCTCGATTTCTGTAGGTATTTCAGCCATCAATAGATACGATCGCTGTAAGGAGGGGCCATTGTTCAGTCAACTGTTTTAAAAATGTTCTTACTGTTGGTAATAAAGCCGTTAGAATACTTTTAAGAGGATCAGTTATATTGAAGGCTGTTAATATCCAGTCCATGATATCAGAGAGTTTCAGTAATCCAACGTTTGTCGGGTTTTCTGGTTGTGTTTTGGGATCACTTGGGATTTTCAGTGTCCCTGGAAGTGCTGGAAATTCCTGGTTGTAATTCGATTTTCGAAATCCAGGAGGTATTGGTTTCGGCTCTGTGACATTGTTGTTTTAGTTCCATTTTAATATTTTATTTTCTAGTATTTTAAGACCTTTGCGAGGAAGCTTAGGAGAGGACATAATTGGTCGTTTCCTGTTTGTTCCTAGCTGAACAGAAGAAGGTCCTTCGTCGGGGTCATTTGAAACATCAGCGTCAGTCGACAAAAAAGCGAATGGGTTGTCAGAGATATGTGGAGTAGCTCGTTTGAGGATTTCCGCGTAAGATCGTTTGGAATGCTCCCTCACGGTTCGCTTGAGCTTTGCCTCGCGTTGCTTATATTTCGAGCACTCAAAAAGAGCATGCGGATTCTCACCACAGTAAATACACTTTTCGATTGACTTCCTGCATAAGTCATCTCTGTGTCCCTCACCACATTTACCACATCGTGGTTTGTTACAACAGACTAGAGCCGTATGTCCCATCTGTTTGCAGTTTGAGCAGTGCATTACTTTCGGTACATACAACCGAACAGGTAGACGAACCCCTCCCACTACAACGTAATTCGGAAGTGCAGAACCGGCGAAGGTCACACGAAAAGAGTCTGATGGATGATACTTTCCATCTTGTGTCGATTTAGAGTGCAATTGCTTGCACTCCAATATCTTCACTGGTTGAAGGTCGGGATTTTTGAAGCGGCCAATCCCATCCTTCAACAGATCTTCGACAGTTAAACTTTCTTCGCGGACCACACCGTCGATCTCCACCATCCGAGAAGGTACGTAGACGCGATATTCCCTCGTGAAAATCTCATTGGTAGCAATGTCGTTTGCTTGTTTTAGATCAGTTACGACAACGCGCAGTTTGTTCGGAGATACCTTGTCCATGTGTTTTACTGCCGAGTAGTGTTTAGCCAGATCTCGAGAAATATTGAGGACTCTGAGGGATTTAGCTATGGGCCGGAAGTATACCACCCACGGGCCATCCGATCCGTCATCCTGATAGACCTTCCGACGGATTGGCGGTTTTCCCAGAGGGGGAGCGGGGATATCCATTTCAGATGTATCACTATCAGGATATTCATCCAAACGTTCCTCATCTCTAGATTTATCATCATCTTCGACGAGGTTCCCCTCATCGGAAGACATATTTTCTGTGCAGGAGAAACAAAGTCTCCCACACTATCAAGGAAAATAGAAAAAACAGATAGGATAGTGAGAAGTAGGAGAAAAGTTGAAATATAAAATGAAAAAAAAACTACTTCACCGGTATGGTTTGTTGAGCTGATGGGTGAGTTGGTCCTTTGCTTGGATTATTTCTCTCGCGTGACCTTGATGATCCAGTCACTCACTGCTGCTGCCGATGCTATTGAAGCGACAGGTAGAAATGGTCGCAAGCAAGTGTGTATACCACTGTCTGCTGCCGGTGTTTATCACTCGATCAACCACTGGATCTAAGAGAACAAAAAAAATGTTTCCTCCAGCCCTTGCTAGGGAAACACCTTCGCACTCGAGGTTTTGTAATCGATACCGTCCCGATACGGAGCGAAAAAACAACAAGTGTATCGCGGACGACTGCTCGGATACGAATGTTGATTATTATTATTATTATTATTATTATTATTATTATTATTATTATTATTATTATTATTATTATTATTATTATTATTATTATTATCATTATTAATTATATTATTATTATTATTATCATTATTAATTATATTATTATTATTATTATTATTATATTATTATTATTATTATTCATTTATTCTTGATTATCTATTAGCTTGAGATATTAACAGGTTTCTCCGGCATAGTAAAAAAGCAATGCAATGTGGCAAAAGGAAAAGTAACGTTACATCGACAAAGATAGAAACAATCAGAATAGATTAGATTGGATAGTGTTAGTAGACCAAACATATCTACATTGATTTAGGAACTTTAAAGTAATAATCGTAAGCACCGCTTCAGACATAAAAGACTGTATAGGAAAGTAGAGCCAAGACCGAAGCGGATACAATGCGAAATTTGGCAAAGTTTTATCGACGAGGACATTGAAGACACAGAAGCAGTTGGTAGGATAACAAAATAACAAAACGACAGAGACGCACGACTCAATGACTGACTGGTTACAGGGTACAGCACACACTTCCTGCCCAAATGACAAACTCTCTGGCGATAGCCTAGTTCGTCCGGTATGGAAAGTGCGGATCGTTGTAATCACCCCCCTCGGCCAGAGTAGCCAATAAAGGGAAATAAAATAATTATTATTTTTATTATTCGCCCTAATAATAATTCAGAATTAGTCCAAGGCGGTTATACGTGTTAAAGACTAAAACAAATTGCTGAAGGTGAATCGAAGGTTTTATTTATCTTCAATATATTGTGTTCGAGATCAAAATCGTCACTGATGCTACCACATATCAGCTGAGATCTTCAAATAGATGATGTCGCTGATGCACCCCATAGGCAGCAAAAGAGACAAAAACAAAATCTCAAATTTTCTACGGCAAATAGAATAGCAAAGATAGACTTGTGTTTATTTTCTGTTGGATGAGTATCCATAAAGACATGACCATAATTGAATACTGTGGCGGCCAAGCAAAGCGGAGCATACTTAGTTCTTCTAGTAAATTAATCTATTTCTGCATGTGCTTTCATATGCAGAGTAGTTTCATTGGAAAAAGAATTTCCTCGGTTTGGAGCTAGTTGCGAGTTCGTGTCTCGTTAGATACTGACAGGGACTGTTTTTACGAAAATAGACAATCATCTTATAAATTTGATTTATGATTTCAATAAAATCAGGTGAAACAGGGTAGAGTAACGTTCATTTGAAGATAAAGTTTGTGGCATTCATGTTATTGATTTACGAGCAACACCTACGTGTTGCGTTCAGTTCATATTTGTTCCACGTTTTACGAGTAAATGTGATGGTCTCAACAGTGTGACACAATGTGAGTGGGGAGTCGTAATAACGCTCCTAACATGCGAAAACATCAAAATAATTCGCAAGCAGTTGTAATAAAACTATACTCAAAAGATTTTTATGAGTTGTTTACCTTTGATACTTCTCATGAGTTTTGGGTCAATACACTTGATAATAAAACCAGTTTCATTTTTGTTTTCTTTGTGATGGTAACTGTCAGTTGTGTAGGTAATTTTAATCACAAAATTAGTTTTTTGTCTTGGCATTACATTCCTTTTTGTGGAATTTGACCTTTCTGTTTCAACAGACTTCGCAGCCGATTCATATAGCGTTCATATATAGTACTATGGATCCTACTGACGCTAAGAATCCTTCCAGGTCGAGGCTCGAACATACGACAAGTGGCTTGCAAGACCAGCGTCCTATGCATTGAATCGCCAACCCGGGACAACCCACAAAATGAGTTACTGTTGGATTGAAGTTTTGCTGGTTTGAGTTTAAAATATTCACCAACTAAACACATTCTCATAAAATAATAGTTTTTTTCAGCAAAGTGAAAGTTGGTTTAGAATCAACTAATTCAAAAATAGTACGAGTGTGTAATGCCAGAGACATGACTGGATGTCGTGAATATGAATAAAACTGACATTCTTTCTTTATACTTCCGAAAATCAATTAGTGGATCGATTTTGTGAATTGTGAAAGCGGCGGTCACCAGTGAGCCCCTTTTCACCACTACACGGAGAACCCGCAGAACTCAAAATTACAATATTGCAATTTTTGTTTCACGTCACGTCAACTAAAATGTTGTTGATTTAACTAACATATATGTTGATTTTTTCCAAACCCTTCAGGTAAAATGAATATCTGTATTCGAATGCTGTTGCACTTAGTTGAAAACGAAGACAGTAAAACTCAAAACAAATATCCTCTTCATTTCACCATTAAAAATTTGCAATAGCAAATGAACGTCATTTATGTCAGTTACGTATTGGCCGTTTCATTTAAGTGAAAGTATTCGGAAAAACATAACATAACTGTAAAACAAATTTTCCATGTACTTGAATAGATATTCCTACAATATAAATGTTTTAATTTCATCTGCGAGTAATGTATTTTTGGACAGTTTATGTCAATGTAAATAAAAACGCTTAATGCTTAAAAATTACTGCTAAAGTCAAGTGATAGTATTTGTGTTTTCTTGAAAGCGCATCTGTAGCATTAGGCTTATCAGCAACATTCTTGAAAACGGAATCGAAAAAGCTCTTTTTGCGAGCCACTCTGACAACTTAGATATTTTTTGCTTTCATGCATACAGGTAGCTTTGTTGGGAATGTGTCATTACTCAGTTGCACGAGTGACACCTAATCGAAACATTTCATTTTCTCCTTAGGGTGTACACCATTGCTCAACTGTAATGTTTCATTACTCGTTCGTGGTGCGTGTCTTTGATGGGTGTCATTGCTAAACTGGTAGCACGATAAATCGAAGATGACAGTTTCATTAAAACAACAATCGATTAGTTGTACCAAGTTTTAACCAATCAAATTCAGAAATATTAACTAACATGTTAGTTATTTTGCGATCGCTGGCTTTTGCATGTAGAATTTGAAACAATGCACCTAAACTAAAGTACAGATTAGTTACATTAAACATTCTGACATACAATTATATATTACAAAAAAGCCAGTATAGTTCTTTATGATATAAACGATAATAAACACTGTTGCGAATTTTGCATTGCGAAAATTGCACAAAGCTAATTAAATCTCCTAGATTTGCACTACACTGATGGTTTTAATTTCCGATTTGTGAAGAAGCAATTTGTATAGTTCTTTAGATAACATTTGGAGTAATGAGAAGGGCTGGTTTGGCTCCCATGCAAACGACCAGCAGCAGGATGAAGCAATCGATCTTCTTAAAACGAAAACTGGCTCTGCAACCTGTGCGTTTGAGGTTTTGTACCACGCAATAGGTCTGCGTTTTCATTGCCTGCTCCTCCTGACGACCGAAATCCAAATAGCACGACCTGAGCGTTTTAAGCTTTATATCAGGTTTGTTCTTACTGATGGTGGGTTCCGTCTGAAGCACTAGAAAAAATGAACGATTTTCAATCAAAGTATTTTTTTTATATTCGTCCAGTAGATAATCGGAACTGATATGTGCTTGACTACATCAAAACCGTCGTCCGGGTGCGAAAAGGCAAGCATGCTTGATGAATTTTCCTCATTATTTTAAAAAGTTTTAGAAAACTTTGTTTTTCAGTTATCTATTGTTTTCTCACGCTGTTGAAAATTTAATCACAAATTCCTGATCATATTTTCGATGGCTTGCAGAAAAAACTATATTATTGGGTTGAGTTGTTGCTGTTGCTAACAGCTATAGGCCTGAGGTGTCATTTGCTGTATCAAGAACATGTCTCCACATAACTCGGTCCATGGCTGCTCGTCGCCAGCCACTCAAGGCACGGACGCTTCTGAGATCACCTTCCACTTGATCGATCCACCTTGCTGGATTAGATTCAAGAACCATTATCACTGGGCTGTCGTCCGACATCCTTATGACATGTCCAGCCCATCGTAAATGTCCGATTTTAGCTGTCCGTACGGTGGGTGATTCCCCTAGCAGCTGTTGCAATTCGTGAATCATACGCCGTTTCCACGTTCCGTCTTCCATCTGCACTCCGCCATAGATGGTTCTCAGTACGTTTCTTTCAAAAACACTGAGGGCGCGATGGTCCTCTGCCAACATAGTCCAGGTCAAATGGCCAAAGATAACAACCCGTCTAATGAGCGTTTTGTAGATGGTCAATTTCGTGCGGTGGCGTACTTTTCTCGATCGAAGAGTTTTTCTGAGTCCAAAGTACGCACGATTCCCTGCCAAAATACGTCTCTGTATTTCTCTGCTGGTGTCATTGTCGACGGTCACCAGTGAGCCCAAATACACAATCTCGTCAACCACCTCGATATCGTCACTGTCTATCAATATTCGTAGGGCGGGAGGCGTAGTGTTCCGTCTCTAAAGCCTCTTCCTTCCATGTATTTTTTTTTTCGACGTATTTATGGCCAGTCCGATGTTACAATATCAATATCGTCAGCGAAGCCAAAAAGTTGTACAGACTTTTGGAAGATCGTGCCACTCGTGTCGATCCTCGCTCTTCGAATCACACCTTCCAAAGCAATATTAAACAAGATAACATACAAGAGAGTCCATCACCTTGCCGTAGCCCTTTCCGAGATTCGAAGGGACTCGAGAGCGTTCCAGATACTCGGACGTAGCACATCACTGTATCCATCGTTGCTTTGACCAATCGCGTCAGTTTATCCGGGAAACCGTATTCGTGCCATAGCTGTTCTCGATCGATTGTGTCGTATGTCGCTTTGAAGTAAATGAATAAGTGATGCGTGGGTACGTTGTATTCACGACACTTCTGGAGTACTTGTCTTATCGCGAATATATGATCCGTAATGGCGCGGGCTCCAGTAAATCCCGTTTGGTATACGGCCCTACGAATTCCTTAGCTATTGGTGATAGACGACGGCAAAGGATTTGGGAGAGTACCTTATAGACGGCGTTGAGCAATATGATTGCGCGTTAATTACAACAATCTATTTTATCGTCCTTTTTGTAGACGGGACATACCACTCCATCCATTCCTGCGGTAGAATCTCCTCCCAAATCCTAGAAATCATCCAGTGCAGCGCTCTAGCCAGTGCCTCTCCTCCATGTTTGAGCAGCTCACCTGGTAACTGGTCATTGCCCGCGGCTTTGTTGTTCCTCAGCTTGCCGATCTCCTCACTTATCTCCGTCAGGTCAGGTGCTGGGAATCTGTCGTCGGTTGAGCGTGCACCCAGATTGATTCCTGTGTCGTTCTTTGTATCCTGTGTTCGCCATTCAGATGCTCGTCATAGTACTGCTTCTACCTGTCGATCACTTCACGTTCGTTCGTGAGAAGGTTACCACTGGTATCTCTGGACATTTCGGCCTGTGGCGTGTAGCCTCCACGTGAGCGGTTCAATTTCTCATTGAAATTCCGTGTATCATTTGCGCTGTTCCATCGCTTCGCAATCTTGGTCTTCCTGGCTTTTTCCTCCGGAAAACCGTGTTCTGTCTATTCCGTGCCTGTCTGTATCGTTCCTCATTCGTTCTAGTTCGGTGTTGCAGCATCCTCGCCCTTGCTGCATTCTTCACTTCGACCAACTGCTGACATTCGCCGTCAAATCAGTCATTTCCTCGATTCGATAACCTCGTACCTAGTACTATTCGCGATAACCTCGTACCTAGTAGCTATTCGCGATGAAGTTCTGCCCATTCTTGTACTGTGTAAATTTTGAAAAATCGCCCCACAGTAAAGTAAGTCGTATTCACAACAAAAACTAATACGAATTAGGCACAGAGCAAACTTCGGTAGTTCCGTGTGCTATTCAGTGAATATTTGCAATATAACACATAAATCTGGCCGGTCAGCTTGCTAGAATTCTCAGAAATTTTCGTTAAAGTAAGAAATAAAATAAGCTTTCGGCCATTGAAATCAAGGCTGTGCACAAACGCGTTATAGTAAATATTCAAGTTACATCATCAACACATTTTTATTTTTTTATTTATTTACTAGCTGACCCGTCGAACTTCGTCTCGCCTAAAAATTATTTCTTCGAATTTATGTGTTCGGAGAGCAGAATTGTCAAACAACTAAGTGGTTAACGTTTCTCTCCAATATTTTGTCGTGAATACGACTTACTTTACTATGGAGCGCCTTTTCAAAATTTACCCTCTGAGAGAGTGATTAGTTTTTGATCGTGAATATCTCCTGTTATATCTAATGAATCAACATAATTCTTGCTACATGCCATCGGAAATATGATCACAATTTTATGATAAAATTTTCAGCGGTGTGAAATATTCTCAAATAGTTCAAAATTAAACTTTTCTGAAATGTTTGGTATAAATGAGTATCAAAGAAGATAATTCATAAGGCGCGTTTGCTTCTCTCGTTTTTGAAAGCTCATAGCTCAGTGATCTGTAGAAGGATTTATATAATCTAACTACCAATAGAATCGAAAATTTTCAACTTGAACGTGTATTGCAACAACATTGAAGTTTTGCAATAGTACACTATTGAAAAACCTGTTTGATTTAACCCATGACAGCACCAGCCAATCAGAACGCGAGATGTCTGCATCTATACAAGAGCATCCATATAAAAGTTGAGTGGTTCATTTTTCCTACCATTTGCTGAGCAACTGTTCCCGAAACACGAGAGCAACATCGAGGACCTGTCGTCTCACTGTTTCCCGATCTGAATGCACGAAACACCGTCAGCACAATGTCACCGAAAACCGGTAAATAGGCGGCCAAAAAGTCCAGCAAGGCCCATTGCCGAAACAAGACACACACGAGAACCATCTCAGATCTCAATATTTCCTACCAAAAGATTCATCAAGATGGAAGTTAAATTAATTTGCACCGTCACTAACACATTCAATTACGAACGGCAATGCGAAAGCGGAAGTGATGATGTTGAACACATCTTTATACTAGTATACAAATATGCCGTGCGAAACAGAGTTGCCACGTATACAGATCAATATGTATTTTTGTCGTAATTACTTTAGTATGCGGCCGAAAACAAAAATGAACAATTTGTTAGAACAAATGTTTCCACTTGATTTGCGCATTCTACTTTACTGGCTAAACTTGAAGCAATCCTAAATATTTCTTTATCACATCCTGAAAAGGACGGGGTTTTAAACTCCTCGTCGTTACGGATGGTTTTCTTGTTGTCATGGGCAGTGTTACCGGCCAATTCCAACACTTCAGCAGCCAAGTACTCCATCACTACCGTCAGATAGATCGGTGCATCGGCGCCGACACGCTCTGCGTAGTTTCCCAACTGCAGACCAGCACGGTTCGAGCGGGAATTTGCCTTGCCCTTAACTGTTACTCCTGTGTGCTTGTTTCTGCGTAAAAATTCCACAAGATGCTGTTAACAGCTAGACAGCCAATTCAGTATTACTGGCTGCCGCTCTACTAACTCTCTCTTCTATATCGTCTCACTGTTTCCCGTTCTGAGATATTTTAATGAAGAGGACGTCCGTACACCGCTGCCAGTAGCAGGTATAAAATGAAATGTGATGTGAGAAATAGCGTCATTTAAGTTAATGCAGCTACTCTGAACGTACGAGACATCGTCAGTACGATGGCACCGACAACCGGTAGAAAGGCAGATTTGTACCGTCACTAACACATTCAATTACGAACGGCAAAGCGAAAGCGAAAGTGATGATGTTGAACACATCTTCATACTAGTATGGGGTCGTGTGAAAATAGGCCAGGCGAAACAGGGTTGCCATATATACAGGTTAATCTGTATTATTATTATTATTATTATTATTATTAATAATATTATTATTATTATTATTATTATTATTATAATTATTATTATTATTATTATTATTATTATTATTATTATTATTATTATTATTATTATTATTATTATTATTATTATTATTATTATTATTATTATTATTATTATTATTATTATTATTATTATTATTACTATCATTATTATTATTAGAATGACTCTTGCATACCGAAGATCGTCGATACATTTCAGACCAGGCCATTGCGATTGTCTCGTACTGAAATTTCGAGAAGAATCAGATATCTTCGAACTTCATAGCTTCAATAAAAATAAACTACAAATTTGTCGTACCTAGCCTCCTATATTAGCAAATCAATACAATCAATGCACAATTCATACAATCAATCAACTAACTGATATTCGGAAAAGCGATGGGAGCGTGTCAGTTTTTTCGTAATCACGACATCCAGTTCCAGTCTGACATTACCCACCCGCCTTTTTTCTGATTAACCTACAATAAACGGAATTCGACGCACATTTGCTTTAGACCAACAAAAGGAAACCAAAAATTAATGTGAAAATGTGAAATACTTCTGTTAAGTAAAAATAGAGCCAATGAACAGACTGTCATCTCATCCTTTGAGTCAATGTACTAAACAGAGTTCCTTTCTAATGGCTTCGACATAGCGGATATAATGTGCCAAGTTTTCTCTTCCAGATGTGATTCATGCTTCCGGAAATCGATCAGAAAAATCCTTAATCAGAATTCTGTATTGATAAACTTAATACAATGTTGAAGTGTTTATCTTCTATTGTTCATTCGGTAGAGGAGAATATATTTACAATTTGCATTTAGCCCTAGTAACCAAAAGTTCGTAAAAAAAAATTGGGAATAAGCTGCATACAAAGCATTCTGAACAGTCAGTTTTTAAGGAATTACCTATACTTAATGTTCGCTCGACGCAACAGAACAAACTTTGAAGCTGTTGCCGTTCCTTTGGAACGTTTTACATTGGAGAAATGTCTAGTAATGCTTTTTTTTAGTATTTAAGATTTAGTACCTAAGTTAATTAAATTTTGTTTTTTTGTTATTCTGGCTCTGTAAAGACTGTCATTAGCTTTATTAATTTTTGTTGAAATCAAAATTTGTATTTTTGTTCAACATAGTTTTTAAGTAAAAGTACTAACACTATTAAATATTTACCCCATAACTACGCACAAACCAAAAAAAATTAGAAAAAAAAGTTTGTAAACGCTATCGTTAGAGAAATTACGGACCCACTGCTTAACATATGGTGCAGGTAAACCTAAAAGAGACCTTTTGCGTCCACCCCGGAACATCCATACCAGGTGTTGGGGCTTAGCTTGATTTCCCTTTTGGTATTCAAGAATCATTGTTTATCAACGCAGCTGTACTTCTCAAACGATAGCACACAAAAAATATAGAACCACTATGTACCGGAAACACCGCAACGGCAAAAGACGGCAAAATGACGCACTAATAGCTAAAATACTAATATGTTCGAGAATCGGGAGTACAGCTAAAATTATACCACTTTTTGGGAATTTTTACTCCACAACACTACTGTATCCGGATAACGAGTGAGAGAAAGAGAGAGAAAGAGAGAAGTGAGGATGGCAAACAGTTGGGCGGAGGATCATGAAGGCATTCGATAAGTGATCTTGAGTGGCATAGGACGTTTTCGGTTGAGTCCTTTATTTCAACGCGGCGTGGAAATAAAGCCGCCAAAAGTTTGATAGTGCCATATAGGTTGTTCCGACTTTCATCCACCGGAACACCTACAACACAAGTGCCTGTGAAACCATTGACCGGCGGGCCTGTAAAAGTGCACGTTAAAACCCGTTTACCCTACGAGTGCAGTTATCGGGAGGCCGGCGTCCCTCGTTTAGCCGCCTGGACAGATCGGCAGACATCTCCAAGCAGCTGGGACGGTTATCCGTCGGAATTGCAGACTACGTCGACCAACAGTGAATACCAGAAGTAACGCCACCTGTTGTCCGCCACGCACGTCGTCGAAAATTTCCCAGGTATGCCATTCTCCTTTCTCTCTTCATCGTTCATCAATGGGCCCCACCGTTCATCGTACACCGCCATACAGAAATTTCGGAATCCACCAATAAACGAATCTATTGTACAAATATATATTTTTTTATTCAGAGTCAGAACGCATTTTCAGAGTCATTTCTCCATAAGTTCGCTTTGTTAACCGGTAAGTTTCGGGTTGATCGAGTCCTCCCTTAAACGGTAGCCGACCCTGAGATTATAAATAATTGAGCTAGTTGGGTCGCGTGTGCTAAGCAGCACTTACAATTGGCGATCTACGTAAAATAAAAATATTCTAATCTTCAATTAGAATATTTTAGCCGTGTTAGGGGAGAATCGAAAATAATTCGTCACTTGTCTCCATCATTTTCTTTGAATTGCTTTCCTAAATTTCTTGCATGAGATGATAACTGTTTGACCGTTTGAAGAACGCGTGACAATAATTTGTTGAATGCCACGTGCAGTTTTATTGTTCTTTTGTCCTTGAATTCCATTGAACAGAGGTTTAGGTCAACCTTTTGTGTTTCATCTGAAAAAGTAGGTGCTGGGAAGATAGGCAAGATGTTCTCTAGAGAATGGATGGATTGCCAGGATAAGCTAGACAGATTTGAAATGGCGGCAATGGCAGGTACCAGTGTCGCTCCCAAAAATCAATCTCTTTTGTTACATCTAGCGAACCGTTTATTAGTAATTTCTAGTTATTCCAGTAACTCAGATAAACAGCAGGCAGAAGAGCTCTTGAAACGAGTTTTAGAGCATCTTAATCGATATTTCGGCAAAGGAAACGAAGATCCCACTGTTGATAATATTAATGTGAGTGAATCAAGTAACAATTCTAACGTGCTTGGTATCGGAGAAATAGTTTCTAATTCCATCGAGTTGAACGATCCAGCGGAACAAGAAATGTTTCAATGTTTTAAAAGATTGGGAATCGCAGAAGATGAAGGGGGATCAACAGATATTAACAAAGCTCGAGACGCACTTTTGGCTCTCGAAACTGAGTTGACTTTATTAAGAAAGTTTCGAGCAGAACACAAGTCTCAATCGAATACCTATCCCGATGAACAGCGTCAAAGGAGTGATAAGCGCAGTAGTCAGGTTACATCAATCCAACTCATAGAAAGTAGTGATCCAGATGAAATCAACCCCCCCTACAATCCTATAATTTCAGTTAATAACACCGGTACAATCCCCAAAACTTCAACAACTATTATCACAAATACTACAATGACTACGAACTATACAAGACCAATTACTACCCCACTGGTTCAACCTGCTATATCTTCTAATTCAAATGTTTCTTATTTCCATATTGGGTCTACAAACTCTACTTCAAACATTCCTCTCACAGCGCTACCAACATCAACTATTAACCATCGGTACCCACCCTATAACGTGAGTTACCAAACTGGTTACCCGATAGTTACCACTGCAGCAGATTTGATTCAACCATTTTCAAAGTCTGCGTTTATTCATAACATTCACCCTGATTATCTTACCTACGCTCAGAGAGCCAACCACGAGCTGGGGAACAAAACTTCTATTTCACGATCGATTACTGGAACCCTAGTAAATGAAGCACGATCATTACACAGAACATTACCAGTATCTCAATGGCATATTGAAAAATACGCCGGTACGGATCAGGGCCTAAAGCTCAACGAATTTTTAGCATTAGTCGAGCATTTGGCGCTTTCTGAAAGAGTTTCAGAAGAGGAGCTTTTTGATTCGGCATTCCACTTATTTACAGGACCAGCAGCAAGCTGGTACATGTCAATGCGAACCAGTTACCGTTTGCATAGCTGGCAACATCTGGTTCATGAGCTTCGAAAAACCTTTCGTCATCCAGAACTTGACTCGATGATGCGGTCTCGAATATATTTACGGCGACAGCAAAGAAACGAAACGTTTCAAAACTATTTCTTTGATGTCGAAAAAATGTTGAGATCCATGTCTGCGCAAATGGATGATCAGGAAAAATTGGAAATGCTTAAGCGTAATCTTCGGACGGATTATAAAAAAGCTTTGCTTTGGAAGCCGTTAAACAGTCTTCCGGAATTAATAGAAGCAGGATATATGATTGATGCTTCAAATTTTTCATTGTATCAGACAATGTTTGGTAATGAAAAATCTATTAACGTCATTGCTCAGAAAGAATCAACGAATTTTAAAACCACTGGGGGGAAACCTCAGCGGCAGAATCCAAATGAAAATAAAAATTACAAACCACCATCCGATTCCTTTGGAAACGGTAAGTCAAACCATCCATCGAACAGTGATGAGAAAAATAATTCCGATGTCAAGAGCACTCTTACGAACAATCCTCTAGAAGGTCCTTCGAAACCGAGGAGAACCATAGAATTTTTAGTGGCTGGCTTCAAACCTCCACCCGCAGGCGTATGTCTTAACTGTCGACAGCCTAGCCACTTGGTGGAACAGTGTCGATCACTCAAAGGTCTCATATGTTTCATTTGTGGTTTCAAAGGTTTTGATTCCCAACACTGTCCATATTGTCAAAAAAACGGATTAACGATGACCGAAAGTCGCCGGTCATCCGAAAGGTCAGCGTGAGTTCGTCATTATCTGATTCGGAATTCGATTACTAGGAGCCTGTAGAACCAGAATGGTATATTAACCAATCACCACAGATTCTAGAAATCACGTTGCCCAATGCAAACGACAATCGACCGTACGCTTGGGTCAACGTGGGTCATGTGAAGATAAAAGGTCTGCTGGATTCAGGTAGTAATCGCACCCTAATCAGTAATAAATTATGTCGACGACTACGACACTACCAACCTAAAGAACCCAACGACATACTTATTTTGAAATCAGCGGATGGTAGCAACTTGCATATTGTAGGTGAAATTCAACTACCGTTTCAATTCGATGGGCAAGTGAAAATTGTCCCAACCTTAGTGATCAACGATCTTTTAGTTGACTGTTTATTAGGAATGAACTTCTGGTCGCGATTTAACATCTACCCTCAAATACAACAGTGTGCTGTTACACGGGAAGACGCAGCCCAGCTTGGTGAGCCAGTGTCGACACTTACATTAGATGAACTTAACAAACTTGAACAGGTAAAACAGATGTTCAAGATCGCGCGAACTGATTGTCTACCAACTACTGCTTTAATCGAACATACGATAGAGATCTCAGATGATTGGAAATCCAAAAGTCCCATTCGCCAATATCCTTACACCATGTCCCCTAGGGTGCGTGAAAAGGTTGCCGAAGAATTGGATCGGTTGCTAAGCAGAGGGATAATTGAGCGTTGTAATTCTGATTGGTCTCTTAATGTAGCACCAGTGATTAAACCGTCCGGCAAGGTTCGATTGTGCTTAGACGCCAGAAAGATCAACGAACGCACAGTTAAAGATGCGTACCCTTTACCCCACCCTGGTCGTATCTTGGGTCAGCTTCCCAAGGCCAGATATTTAAGCACAATCGACCTTTCCGAAGCATTCCTTCAAATTCCCTTGGAAAAACGATCCAGGAGATTTACGGCTTTTAGTATACAGGGAAAGGGCATGTTCCAGTTTACTCGATTGCCTTTCGGTTTAGTGAACAGCCCCGCCACCTTATCCCGTTTAATGGATCAGGTTTTGGGGCATGGAGAGTTAGAGCCTAACGTTTTCGTCTATCTAGACGACGTGGTGATAGTTAGCGAATCGTTTGAGGAGCATTTGCGTTTGCTCAGAGAAGTTGCCAAGCGTCTATCTTGGGCTAACCTCTCTATTAACTTGGAAAAATCGAAATTCGGAGTTGACGAATTACCCTTCCTTGGATACTTACTGTCCACCGAAGGCCTACAGGCTAATCCTGAAAAAGTGCGGGCGATTGTTGAATACGCTCGTCCAAATACGATTACAAAGTTGAGACGTTTTCTAGGAATGGCCAACTATTATCGTCGGTTTATCAATGATTTCAGTGGCATCACTTCACCCCTTACGGAGTTACTGAAAACAAAATCCAAAATTTTGAGCTGGAACAATGAAGCCGAGGAAGCTTTCTGTTCTATAAAGGAAAAGCTCATAACATCTCCTATTTTAATAAGTCCGGATTTCGAGAAAGAATTCTCCATCCAAACGGACGCCAGCGATGTGGCCATAGCGGGTATACTCACGCAAGACCACGATGGACAGGAGAGGGTCATAGCCTATTATTCTCACAAGCTGACAACACCTCAACGGAATTATCATGCCTGCGAGAAAGAAGCGCTAGCCGCTCTCTTGTCTATCGAGTCCTTTCGTGGGTATATCGAAGGGTCACATTTTACCCTAATAACCGATTCCTCCGCTTTGACCCATATTATGAATACATATTAAAACTTCCTCGCGATGCAGCCGATGGAGTCTCTCTTTACAACACTACAATATGACAATTATCCATCGCAAAGGGAAAGATAACGTAGTTCCCGATGCCTTGTCGCGATGTGTTGCCTTAGTGACTACGCGGTCCGTATGCACATGGTATAAAGATCTTAAAAAGAAAGTTCTCAATCAACCGGATGAATATGTAGACTTTCAAATTTTAGATGGCGCCCTATATAAATATGTACCCACCCCAAAGCACCCATTTGACTATAGATTTGAATGGAAGAAAGCAATTCCGCATGAACAGCGAGAAACAATAATGAAAGAATGCCATGATCATTCGATGCACATAGGTGTCGATAAAACTTTGACGAAAATTCGTCAAAAATATTACTGGCCGCGAATGGCACAAGACGTTAAAGATTATATAAAAAATTGTGTTACTTGCAAGGAAGTCAAAGCTGCGAGTAGACCGGTGATACCCTCAATGGGAGAGCAACGACTTACCACCCATCCATGGCAAATGATCGCCGCTGATTTCATCGGCCCCCTCCCTCGAAGCCGAAAGGGTCACCAACATATTCTCGTGGTGCTTAATATCTTTAGTAAGTGGGTTATGCTAACCCCAGTACGTAAAATTAATAGCACAACCCTTTGTGACATTCTAAAAAACCATTGGTTTCTGCGCTTTTCTACGCCAGAAACCATAATCACCGATAATGCTACAGTATTCTTGTCTCGCGAGTTTAAGGCGCTTCTTGAACGGTTCGATATTCGCCATTGGTTAAATTCGAAATACCACTCACAGGCCAATCCGGTTGAGAGGGTCAATCGATCAATTAACGCAGCAATTCGAACCTACGTTCGAGAAGACCAAAAACTGTGGGACAGTCAACTGGCAGAAATCGAGAATATTATCAATACCTCGATGCACTCAGCCACGGAATTGACACCATTCTTCGTCATTCATGGGCATGAGGCATTTACCAAGGGAAATGAACACCGCTGGTTTAACCAAAACGAAGAATTAACTCTTGAGCAGAGAGTAAAATCGAAAAGAGATCTTTTTCAACGAGTGTACGATTTGGTCGAATCCAATTTAAAAAAAACTTACGAAAAAGGGAAGGCCAAATATAACTCACGTCACAAGGCAACAGCTCAACCGTTTCAGGTCGGACAGATTGTGTACCGCCGAAATATGAAACAATCAAATGCTGCCGAGAACTATAATGCGAAATATGGGCCGATGTACCTTCCGGCTAAAATAATTGCGCGAAAAGGGACATCTTCCTACATATTGGAAGACACTCAAGGAAAAAACCTGGGGGTATGGCCTGCAGCCCACCTAAAACCAGGATAATTTATTATTATTGATATTGTAATCTCTGTTTATCACTTCGTGGTGGTTAAAAATCTATTCCGCTGCATGGCTGTTGATTAGTGTTTTGTGAGACCGATCCAGAAGTAAAGGTAGTAAGCCTAAAATATCATTAACTT
This sequence comes from Malaya genurostris, assembly GCF_030247185.1. NCBI lineage: Eukaryota > Metazoa > Arthropoda > Insecta > Diptera > Culicidae > Malaya > Malaya genurostris. Next base: position 145,745,375 of record NC_080572.1, read on the forward strand.
GTTTATAACTCATGAAATGTTCAAAATATTAAATGTATACCTCCTCCGATGAGCACTGTCCGTTTGAATATTTCTTTCGTCGTTTCCATCGTGGTAACTACATCTTATCCATTCACGGGGTGACTTTTTGTCTATCCTGGCCATCGAAGAAACGTCTATAATTTCCCAGTTGTTCGTAAAAAGATACAGAACCGGATTTTGCGAATAATCTCCACAAAGTGCCATCTTCTCATATCTACCAGATAGATATAATTAATTGACAGATGTCACCGGGAACCAGTTAGTGTAATTTTGAACTGCCCGATAGCTAAACACATACCGGCCAGAATCTCTATTTGGAAATAGGGTTGCTACTTGGCTCACCGATACAGTAGATATTATACTGCTCTACAATTCAAATTTAAATTTTGAATTTGAACGACGCAAGAAAAAATGCATATTTAAATTTAATATTGGTAATATTGTTCGGCTTAGTATAGACTGCAACGACCGTGTTTCGCTGGAGACCGGAGTCATTCGACGTTGATGGTCCGTAGCAGACTTTCTTTAATATAAAGATTGATTCTGGAGATTGAGCGGAGTTGAAATATTCAACACTGATGCCTTATGACCCCGAAACGATAAGTCGACCTTTTATGCTTTTCGAATAATATTATCAACCCATAAGGCAGTAAAATAATGCCTTTTCAAGGTTACAATTATTTTCGGGAGGCAGAAAACTCTAAGTGAGTCTCTGAAAATAAATAGTATTAGGTTACCTTCCGGAGACAGTTACCTCAACAGGTGTCCCTGATATATATATATATATATATATATATATATATATATATATATATATATATATATATATATATATATATATATATATATATATATATATATATATATATATAAGAATTAGTTGAATGATAGAGAACGATGAATGTAAGAATGAGTGAAATTATGGAGGACGCGTCCATTGATTGAGAAGGATGATTGAGTCGATATGAAAGAAAACTTGTATAATTTCTCAACAGCGATAATTAGATTTTGTTGCTTTGATTAGGCGAAAAAAATAATATCTCCCAGGTATTAACTTTGCAGTTAATACGACTGTTCATGATCAGAAGATGAAAGGCACAAAAGAACAACCTAAACAAAACGGCGTCCAACAGATTTTCGCTTCAATTTATGTTGGTTCAGTGATCTATTGTAATAGCGGGAATAGATGGGGGTGGTCACTGAGGATAGGTAGAGGCAATTGACGAAAAATAACTTCGTTATTTTTTTTTTGTCGGATCCGGGGAGAATTGTTACCGTTCCTTTGGAACGTTTAACATTGGAGAAATGTCTAGTAATGCTTTTTTTTAGTATTTAAGATTTAGTACCTAAGTTAATTAAATTTTGTTTTTTTGTTATTCTGGCTCTGTAAAGACTGTCATTAGCTTTATTAATTTTTGTTGAAATCAAAATTTGTATTTTTGTTTAACATAGTTTTTAAGTAAAAGTACTAACACTATTAAATATTTACCCCATAACTACGCACAAACCAAAAAAAATTAGAAAAAAAAGTTTGTAAACGCTATCGTTAGAGAAATTACGGACCCACTGCTTAACATATGGTGCAGGTAAACCTGAAAGAGACCTTTTGCGTCCACCCCGGAACATCCATACCAGGTGTTGGGGCTTAGCTTGATTTCCCTTTTGGTATTCAAGAATCATTGTTTATCAACGCAGCTGTACTTCTCAAACGATAGCACACAAAAAATATAGAACCACTATGTACCGGAAACACCGCAACGGCAAAAGACGGCAAAAGACGGCAAAAAGACCGCACTAATAGCTAAAATACTAATATGTTCGAGAATCGGGAGTACAGCTAAAATTATACCACTTTTTGGGAATTTTTACTCCACAACACTACTGTATCCGGATAACGAGTGAGAGAAAGAGAGAGAAAGAGAGAAGTGAGGATGGCAAACAGTTGGGCGGAGAATCATGAAGGCATTCGATAAGTGATCTTGAGTGGCATAGGACGTTTTCGGTTGAGTCCTTTATTTTTGATAAAAGTTCAGTCAGTTCAACGCGGCGTGGAAATAAAGCCGCCAAAAGTTTGATTGTGCCATATAAGTTGTTCCGGCTTTCATCCACCGGAACACCTACAACACAAGTGCCTGTGAAACCATTGACCGGCGGGCCTGTGAAAGTGCACGTTAAAACCCGTTTACCCTACGAGTGCAGTTATCGGGAGGCCGGCGTCCCTCGTTTAGCCGCCTGGACAGATCGGCAGACATCTCCAAGCAGCTGGGACGGTTATCCGTCGGAATTGCAGACTACGTCGACCAACAGTGAATACCAGAAGTAACGCCACCTGTTGTCCGCCACGCACGTCGTCGAAAATTTCCCAGGTATGCCATTCTCCTTTCTCTCTTCATCGTTCATCAATGGGCCCCACCGTTCATCGTACACCGCCGTACAGAAATTTCGGAATCCACCAATAAACGAATCTATTGTACAAATATATATTTTTTTATTCAGAGTCAGAACGCATTTTCAGAGTCATTTCTCCATAAGTTCGCTTTGTTAACCGGTAAGTTTCGGGTTGATCGAGTCCTCCCTTAAACGGTAGCCGACCCTGAGATTATAAATAATTGAGCTAGTTGGGTCGCGTGTGCTAAGCAGCACTTACAAAGCAACTCCTTGTACAGCTTTTAAGCATCGAGAAAGTTTTCTAAGAACTTGTTTTGTACGTTCAAGATGCCAAATGCGGATATTTTTAGACACTAAGGAATATTTTGTGGCTTGGAGAGACGACGTTTACATTTCAAATTGATATTGATCTTACCAATTTAAAAATTCTTCTCAGAATATGAAATAGTCTCAATCCATCTTAAATATTGATATCCAATTCCCACTTATTATGTGCGCTTCGAGTAATTTAAATCATTCGAAAGCAAAATGCAAGAAAAATCTTTTAGTTTGGCCTTAGTGCTTCTACAGCACAATCCTTCCATTAATTCACAATGACCAATATTATTCATCTGACTCCATTACACACACAATCCATCAACTGTTAAACGATATCAGAACTTTTTCTACTGCCTACAGCGATATTTCTAGAACAGTCATATGCATTCCAGCATTGAGCCATTTGGCAAGAAATGATTTTGATACCCAATTAAACAAAATTGGCTCGAAATGAAGAATCACATAGATCAAGTATGCATGTGAAATCTCCGCAGAAAACAACTCGCTGCGCACCAAACATTTTTTTCTATGATCTATTATTCTTTCCTTCGACGGTCAAATACTTATGCAACTCGATATGCGCCAAATACCAATCGATGATTGTCAGGCTGACTTAGATCCGATATCTTGTCAGTGACGTGACACTCACGCTAAATTCCTTAATTCGCTTAAGAACCTTTTGGAAAACAACTGTTTTCCACTTTTGTTTAAAATTTCGGATATCCGGGAAGAAACAAGCAGAGCGTAAGAGCGGAAATACGCTTTTATGCTGACTACGGTTCTTCAGCAGACTGTACCTAATTGGGAAAGAGAGAAATTTATTTAAATAATATCGATACTTCGCTGTGGTCCTAGCTTCCTTCTTGGTTGGCGATAGGTGGTGACGTCCTTCTGGATGTTCATTCTAGCGAGAAAAACTCCTCTCAAATACGAAAATACACTGACTTTATTTTTGATTTCTTAAACTATATATACATAAATCTTATCATCACAGAAATGAAAATGTTGCACGAAATGCATTGCAACATTTATTGTTATCTCCTTTTCTCCTTAGGTGCTGACGTTACTATTCGTCAGCACGGGTAAAGAAATTCCTATCTACCTCACTACTACATAGAATTTGGGGTTCAATGATTGCACTTGCATTTCGTGCTATCCTTCGCTATTCCCTAACGGCTACAAGTTTCCTTCCTAGAAGGCTCATGTTACGAGTTCAAATCTTGCTTAGCCGTCCTATCTAAACATATGCGGCACCTTATCTGTATGCTTGAAGAGCATGGTAGTTTTTTTACCAAATATTTCCATGACCGTTGCTAGACCATCGATTCATTGCATCCTTTGGTGGAGTTGCATTTATTACTTTATTACCACAACCCTCCGAGAGCAAGTTCTGACCGATATTTGTTATCGCTCCCTTTTGGCGTTAGTTTTCTTCGCGTTTCGTCATGGTCCTTGCTAGTTAATTTCCATTGCCATCAGCACCAGCTTCTCTGGTGTCTCGACCCGAACTTAGGCTTCCGCCGCTATATGAATCAGTGCAATATTAATGCATACAGGATGCGAGATTTGATGGGTAAAATAACAGCTCTCATGAAATTACTTCTCATGAATAGTGTTCCTTTAAGCACGTTTTTTGGTTGATAAAGAAAGTCTATTAATGCTATCATCTAATGAATGCGATTGTATCAAGCACTATGATCGACATTTCTGGCCCCGTAACTGTTCCTGAAGAATTACCTTTATTGACATTCGAGCGACTGTCATGGAATAGTGGTGTACACTGCGTTCGTCCTCTCTGTTTAAAATTCATTATTCATTTTTTATTTTAATATTTTTTGTGCCTATTACTGGTCTTCTAACATTTTGCGTGTTATCACATCTCTTAAAACGCAAATAAATAAAAATTATTACATATGTAATGCCTACCAGTCCTATACACATTAATACATATTCAAAATTAGGTTGACTTACATTTAATTCCTTATTGTCATTTGTCAATATCGTAAATACTTTATTTTCGAAAGGATTTTTTGGCTTAAGCAAATCTGAAGTTTTAGTTTGCTGGCTCCTTATTGTCATTTGTCAATATCGTAAATACTTTATTTTCGAAAGGATTTTTTGGCTCAAGCAAATCTGAAGCTTTAGTTTTCTGGCTCTATATGAAATTAACTAAACCATATAGTATACTGTCATTACTCTGTATCTTACAATCAGAATCTAACCTAACTACGACCACTTTATAGGGTGGCGATATTATTGTATTCTGGCAGTGGATTAAGATGCTCCTCGTGTCGCTGGCGAATTAGAGTACCTGGTTCTCATCCGTGAGTGCAGTCATCTTCGCATAAGGGGGCGTTAAATGCGTAGTATTACAGCGATTCCGAAAGTTGGTGAATCTTTTCATTGTCATGCATTCGTATCGACTTTAGTTCGGTATCTATGTCATTTTCACCGAAAAGGAAACTCCACAGGAAACAAAAAAATCCTTTCAAACGACGAGATCTTCCTTTTTCATAATTAATCTCGGAAATCGCATATCTTTAACAGATTATTGATATTTAGACCCTTGATCATATTTTTCCTGGTAGCCGACAAATTGCTCCGAATGTCTTCAACCAGAGCTCAATCCTGATCTGGTGATACCATAGTCTCGATATTTGTACGCCTTATCCCTCTTTTCATAAGGCTTGTCCCTATGTGATTGAGAAATACGCCATCCTGTTGGACCGGCGTAACCAATTTCGCATTCGAATGACTGGTTTGGCCTTTTTGTTGGTACATTTCCTTTTCTTCTCTGGCTGAGAAGTTTAATTTAATTTCCGTTTGGTCTCGATACGGTGACTTTCAAATGTAGTCACCGGATTCAGGTTCAGATATATGCATTATAGCATGCCCTTTCTTTCTTTTTTGCTGCCGGTTCAGGAGTTAGATCATTTCTTTCGACGTCTAAAATCGCGAGTTTTGCAACAGCGCGTCTAAATGTTCCTTTCCTGGTCAGCTTGTCTAGCTACACCGTCATCAGAAACAATTAATTTCGAAACACGTCCTTTTAACCACCGTCCTGGAGGTTCTTCGTTATCCACCATTAGGACTAAATCATCTCTCGCGGTTATTGTTGATAGGTATTCCTTTTTTCCATTTACTCCAAAATATCTGTAACGCGTGTTGAATCCTTGCTTGAGATTTTTTATCGTAAGGTTTTGGATCACACTCGAAAGGTGAGGGTTTTTTTTTGCTCATGTTCCACATGAGTACTATACTCCAATCTACTACGCACCCTCATGACTCCAGTCTTGTCGTCTATGAAAGGATATAATTTTCTTAAGCAAACCTCCTTGGGCACATAGTCCCTCGTTTGCTTCCTTTCTTCTACGTTTTGAATGTCTTATCTTGGCATTCCTTTTGTTTCTTTTGCGAACACTTCTAGTTTAACGTTCATAGCTGGATCCAAACTACGTTTGGAAGTAACGAAATCGATAAATTTCTTCCAAATTGTAACTCTTCGAACCAATTTTCTCCAATCAGAAAATGCCCTGACATCTATAAATTCGATGTCTGAAGAGTGTATGTTTACAAACTTACGCATTTCCTCTTCCGTGGGTATTTTCTTGCTCTTTTCTTAAAAACTCGGGTCCATCGTACCGCATTGTTTCGTTCTTAGAAGTTTTGTCCCAATATCTGCTGGATTTTCCTTTGAAGGCACCTATCTCCATTGGCTTGGGTCCGTAGTTTCTAAAATTTCTTCGTTACGATTTGCGATAAATGATTGATATTTACACAGATCTGAATTTATCCAACCGTGTGCTACTTTTGAATCGGACCAATGCGTAATTTTATCAAATTGCAAGCGTGGTTCTGTTATAATAGTTTGAGCCAATCTTGTTCCGAGAACTGCCGCTTGGAGATCTAGCCATGGAATTGTAAGGGGTTTAATCGGAGTTACCTGACTTTTAGCGGTCAAAAGTCTAACGTAATTATTATTGCGATTTTTAATATATACGCAGGCTGCAAATGCTTCTTCTGAAGCATCCTTTGCTTCCAAATATCTAGGGATTCGTATGTTTTCGGCTTCTTTGATTTTATTCAATCACTCAAGCCATTTTATACACAAATGCTCTAGTAGCTGCTCGTCCCACCCGATGCATGAACGGTGTAATTCTTGCAACAAGATTTTTCCGTGAATAGTCATATGCACTATTAACCCTAGAGAATCATACACGCTTAAAACAAATGACATGACTTCACGATGAGTGGGAATTTTTATTCCTTGAACAACTTCATTGCCTAGTCTGTCTATGTTCACACGAATGAATCATTTTTAACGTCCCAGTAAACTCCTAGAACTTTTTCCACCATAGAGTCCTTGTTCTCAAACAATTTCTGACCTTTATCCAATCTCCTTTCGGAAGGAATAGTGTTATCCAATTAATAATTAAATTCGTAATAACGTTACGAATGTGGAAACCAGCTTCTTGTTGTACTTCAATCACATTCGCAACCATTTTTGTTGCCAAGGTAAATTCATAAAAACTATCTAGGTAATCATCAACGTAGTATTGCTTCTCAATCGCGAACACTAAGCCAGGATTTGATAATGCATATTTTTAGCATTAAAATTTTTTACTGCCTGAGCACATGATGGTGAGCAAGTCGACCCAAATGTCATTACTTGCATCACGTACACGTCAGGTTTCTTATCAGTCTGGCAACTACGCCACAAAAATCGTTGAGCATGCTGGTCATCCGATTTTATGTACTTGTGGAACATTTTCTTAATGTCCCCACAAACCACCACCTTACCTTCCCGGAATCTCAATAGTATTCCGTACAGGGATGCTGTTGCATCCGTCGTCGATAGTAAATTTGAATTAAGGGATACGCCTTGAATCTATGAAGCCGCATCAAATACCAATCTCAATTTGGGCGGAACTTTATTCAAGTTATTAACTATACATAAAATAATAGTATACACGTTTAAATGGATACTCGATTTCTTCCTCGGTTAATTTTCTTATATATTCATCTTCTTGCTGAATTATCAGTATGTGCTGGCTGTTTGAATTGCCGAACACTAACCATCCCAACTTTGTTTTTATGGCTATGCGTTCATGTACCTTTCTGGTAACACTTTTCTCGAAACTAATAAATGTCTATGATTTAGGCCAATAGCAGTTTGGGTTTCTCATACTTGTATTCAGTTAAAGGAACCTTACCCAGATATGGGTACATGGAATGAGCAGGTAGATCTAAATTTTTAACGATTTTCACGTTTCGTAATGAAAACCTTTTCCTGCTCGATCCAGAGACCTTCAAGTTAACTGTTGTGCTTTCAGTGGCGCTTGAAATGTTTTGAGTCCACTTTAGATTCAGAACTTCTTTGTTCCCTTTTAGCCCAAGTATATCAGCTGTTTCATCTTCAATAAGCGTTAAAGAAAATCCTGCATTGAGAAAGGCAAGTGTTTTCACTTGTTTATTTCCCGAACGTAGCGTTACCGGAAGGATTTGATAAAAATTATTGCCTTTCGATTCTTGATGGCAATTAATTTCATTTTCAACCTTATTCTTATCATCAACCTGTAATAACGGATGATGTGTAAGCTTACATTCATCTTTGTTGCAGTACCTATTTGATCTGCAAATTTTCACAATATGATTGGATCGTAAACAGCGAGAGCAGAGCTTGGCTTGTTTAACAATCTCATTTCTTATTTCAGATGACGACTTTTTAAACCTTTCACAATTCTCTAAATTGTGATCTAATGTGCAGGCTACACATTTTCTTTAGGTTTGCCTTTTCGGCTCAGTGTATACTCAGCAGAGTCTTGGTGCATGTGAAATCTCTTTTCATCACCTGATTTTGATGTTATCTGTGACGTTGCCCTATATACTTTTGCCGTCGGTTTCAACCAATTGCACAAGTCAACAAGTGTTGGTATAAGATTATTTACAGCGTTAGTCTGCGATGTCTCCACCCACTTCAGTTGAAGAATGAACGGTAGTGTTTTAACCGTATCATCTATCAACCGGTTATCATTTAGATAAGTTTTCGCTTCCAACTTAATCATATTATTGACTAAGGTTTCGAGAGCGTCTGATATTCCACGATGTCTCTTTTTGCCTTATATAGTTCATGAACTAATTCATCAAAAACTATTTTGGAGAACCAAATACTTCTCCAAGTCCGTTAATTATTTCATTAACATTTTCTGGGTCCAGCATAAGTTGCTGAACGCATCTTGCGGCCTTATTTTCCAAAACTGTCAAGTCTAGATAAGTTTTCTAAATTGTTGAATTGACCTTCTTTTGTGGTCTCTTCGAAAGTTTTCTTTAATTTAGGCCATTCTCTAGCGTTTCCGCTAAATTTAGGCAAGGCTGCTTGCTTTTTTAAATATACCGTCCAGCTGTCCCGGGTTGGCGGTTCAATGCATAGGACGCTTGTCTTACAAGCCAGTTGTCGTATATTCGAGCCCCGACCTGGAAGGATTCTTAGTGTCAGTAGGATACGTAGTACTAGCCATGCAATGATTCTGTACACTAAGAATCGGCTGCGAAGTCTGTTGAAACAGAAAGGCCAAATTCCACAAAAGGAATGTAATGCCAAGAAAAAAAAGCTAGATGTGTTTTCAGAGGTTTCTGACTTTGCGTCATCTCCTAAACTCTTATTTTGAAATGATGTCACGAGGGATGACATTGTCCTCTCGTGTATTCGCATCAGCTCAAGAATCGCCCCGTTATTTGAACCTTCTGCTTGGAGTGCCATATTTTTCACCTCCAAGTCTTTCGTCATTGCAGCGTATTCATCATTCCGCTTTTGACATTTTGCGCAATACTAGTCTTCTGGTCTTGGTGGCCGTTTATCGAGTCCAACACAAGATAAATGAAACCACCTGTCGCAATCAACATATTTCAACATTTCGTCCAATGCGCGATCTTTTTTCGTGCAAAGGCGACAATGACCGTTTGGGTTAGATACAAACTCCATTTTATTATAGAGAATTTCTCTCTCAATCTAATAAAAGGTTCCCGAACAAATATTTCTCTAAAATAGTTTAAAGCAACTATTTCAGAGTCTTTTTAATAAATTCTTAAGCGAGTTAAAGGAATTTGCGATACGCTCCTCGCTGGAGCCACCGAAAAATATCGGGCTGACTTAGATCAGATATCTTGTCAGTAACGTGATACCCACGCTAAATTCCTTAATTCGCTTAAGAACCTTTTGGAAAACAACTGTTTTCTTCTTTTCCTTAAAATTTCGGATATCCGGGAAAAAACAAGCAGGGCATAAGAGCGGAAATACGCTTTTATGCTGACTACGGTTCTTCAGCGGACTGTACCTAATTGGGAAAGAGAGAAATTTATTTCAATAATATCGATACTTCTCTGTGGTCCTAGCTTCCCTCTTGGTTGGCGATAGGTGGTGACGTCCTTCTGGATTTTCTTTCTAGCGAGAAAAACTCCTCTCAAATACGAAAATACACTGACTTAATATTCCATTTCTTAAACTATATATATACATAAATCTTATCATAACAGAAATGAAATTGTTGCACGACATGCATTGCAACATTTATTGTTATCTCCTTTTCTCCTTAGGTGCTGACGTTACTATTCGTCAGCATTGGTAAACAAATTCCTATCTACCTCACTACTACATAGAATTTGGGATTCATTAATTGCACTTGCATTTCGTGCTTCGGCTGCAAGTGACTTCCTAGAAGGCTCAAGTTACGAGTTCAAATCTTGCTTAGCCGTCCTATCTAAATATATGCGGTACCTTACCCCCTTATATGCTTGAAGAGCATGTTAATTATTCTACCATATATTTCCATGACCGTTGCTGGATCATCGATTCATTGCATCCTTTGGTGGAGTTGCATTTATTACTTTATTACCACAACCCTCCGAGAGCAAAAAAAAATAATAGCTCTCATGAACGAACTATCGGGTCAAATTACTTCTCATGAATAGTGTTCCTTTAAACACGTTTTTTTGGTTGATAAAGAAAGTCTATTAGTGCCATCATCTAATGAATGCGATTGTGGCAAACACTACGCTCGACAATGATCTAGCAAGCATAGTCGACTTTTTCTACGGAAAATCCCATTTTCCAAACTAAACAATTTTACGGATTTCCCATCCTTCCTAATTTTTTTTATGTACGAACACGATGTATATATATATATATATATATATATATATATATATATATATATATATATATATATATATATATATATATATATATATATATATATATATATATATATATATATATATATATATATATATATATATATATATATATATATATATATATATATATATATATATATATATATATATATATATATATATATATATATATATATATATATATATATATATATATATATATATATATATATATATATATATATATATATATATATATATATATATATATATATATATATATATATATATATATATATATATATATATATATATATATATATATATATATATATATATATATATATCGGTTTTCGGTTTATCCTCGAAGGTGTTATCCTCACCGAACTTAATTGACAGATTCTGAACCATTGCGAAATGACAGCGGTTTTCGGTTGCGTCTATACTTTCTGAGATACTTTAGATCACACCAAGGCACAGTGGTTTGAAGCGACAAAAACGTGAACTTAATTCTCTAGCTGCTAGACCGTTGATCCAATATACATAGTTCCTTTGGAGAACTCATTCACAAAAATATTCCTCGTGATTTGAATACAATAAAAACTGTGCAAAGCCTACTACGATAAAAGTTCATTTCAACAACTTTTTTGCCTTAAGAGATAGAAAATTGATGTCTTCTACAAAGTTTTAGAACTTCTAACGAGAAAAAACTTTGCCGAAGAAGCTATAGGTCTAACGCAAAAAGCTTCGGATATATGAAGCATTTTCGTTCGAAACCACTTAAAATCAATTTTTTGTACATAACTTTTTTCGCAATTATTTTCAGTGTCTACTATGTTCGAGACAATTACTAAACACGCAAAATTACACATTTTTGTTGAAGACTGTGCACGGTTTGGCCTTTTCCCTTGAAAGTTATTTAACTTTTAAACTTTTATATACACTAACTTTAACTACTAATAGGAAGCAGGGTCGCAGACCAAAAGTCTAATACATATACTTTTTGGAAAGCTTAAATTAGGTAATATAAAGCTACGAAGTGTGTAGCGTGGCCTTTTTAAATTGTGTGAATGAGACAACAAAATATAGAGTGCTTTATTGACCATTTTTTAGCAAATACATTTACTTAAACGACTATTTTTGGTTTATTAAAAGGAGCTTTGTTGGAAATGTTCAAAAATTATAATCGGTCGTTAGTGTAGCTTTGGTGCAATGGTGTAATGATTGAATATAATTTCATGATGCAATTGATCAAACTAAAGAAGCATGTTAACGTGCTCACTAAATTTCGACAAGTTTTAGTTATTCTTTTAATAAAATATTTCTTATCCGTTCTTTTAATTCCAATCCAATTCATTTCAAGGATGATATCTCACACCATTACCAGCACGCCTAAAACCAAATACATTCTTATGAATTAAGCCATACACTGAAAAAAATTATTAAATTCACACGATTTCTAAATAAATAGTACTATGAAATGGAAACCATCCTCGATGTAAAACTAAATTGGAATACATTAATTTCAATGAATATGACCGTTTATTTATATTGACGCTTAGCTTTACTTTTTTTATTTAAGAATATAATGTTTAAGGCACACTGCTTAAGCTCTAAGATGCCAAGGGCTTTTACTAATTTTAATTTACGACTAACTTAAAAAGCTTTACTTTTAATGTATATTGAAAAATGAACCACAGTGAAGTAACTTTATATTAAATTTCCTGCTCCAAATATGCACTGTTTGTGTTGGTGAGAGCAGCACTGCATATTATTTTTAAGAACACAAAAGAGTTGGTTGATAATACAAATGCTGGAGCATTTGGTCGATGATAATATTACAATAAAATGCGTGAGTGGTTCAACGTTACATACAGGCGTACATTGTAAAGTATCGAATCAAATTATGTAAATTATGAGTCTAGACATTTTTTTAAAAGCGAAATGCCTGAACTTGAGTATGAAAACGTGCACAGACTAAGAATAAAGAATAATAACAAACAAAATCAAGTTTGTTTGGTTTTATGGAATTTGTAACTAATCTGTTGCCTTACTGCAATTCTATTACATTTTCTACTGAAGTCGGTAATATCTCGCAATTTTTTTGTGATAACGGTCAATAAGACACCTATCAACATTTACTTTGAAGAGAAATTCCGAAAGACTCGGTACTCGCTGAGAGTAAGTCATAATAGAAAGTTATAGTGAAAAGTTTTCTCTTTTGGCTGGTGTTAAAACTAATGTACTATTTTTTATACCTCAACTGCGATTTCTTGCAAAAGTTGTTGCCTAAGGGTGAAGCCAGAGTGGGAGCGACGCGATGCGACAAGCGACGCGATGCGAATATCAAAGGATTGCACGGCGAAGCACGACCGAATTTCGTCCACTTTAAAAAAATAAACATGTATGCCACAGTAAACACGGTGCGTTGCGTAGCGACGAGTGATTTCCAGCGCGACAAGCGACCAAGCACCTCGTGCACAGTTTTTCACGCGATTTACGAGCGAACAGAGGTTGAATTGATTTGTGTCATGACGGAACAAAAAAAATCGATTGATGTTGAAGCGCTAATCGGTGCTATTTTTGAACGAAATGCGCTCTGGGATCAACAATCTCGTAATTACCGGAACCGGGTTCTTGTGAACAAGTGCTGGAAAGAAGTTTCGGAAATATTAGGAACTACTGGTTAGTATAGATTAGGTGTTTACTGTGGCATGCATGTTTATTTTTTTAAAGTGGACGAAATTCGGTCGTGCTTCGCCGTGCAATCCTTTGATATTCGCATCGCGTCGCTTGTCGCATCGCGTCGCTCCCACTCTGGCTTCACCCTAAAGGTAACATATCGATCGATATCACAAAAAACGCGTGATATGAAGATAAACATTTTTATTAATGTACGTTTTTCCTAAGGAAATGGTCAAAAACGCACTCTATATTTTGTTGTCTCATTCACACAATTTAAAAAGGCCACGCTACACACTTCGTAGCTTTATATTACTTAATTTGAGCTTTCCAAAAAGTATATGTATGTGACTTTTGGTCTGCGACCCTGCTTCCTATTAGTAGTTAAAGTTAGTGTATATAAAAGTTTAAATGTTAAATAACTTTTAAGGAAAAAGGCCAAACCGTGCACAGTCTTCAACAAAAATGTGTAATTTTGCGTGTTTAGTAATTGTCTCGAACATAGTAGAGACTGAAAATAATTGCGAAAAAAGTTATGAACAAAAAATTGATTTTAGGTGGTTTCGAACGAAAATGCTTCATATATCCGAAACTTTTTGCGTTAGACCTATAGTTTCTTCGGCAAAGTTTTTTCTCGTTAGAAGTTCTAAAACTTTGTAGAAGACATCAATTTTCTATCTCTTAAGGCAAAAAAGTTGTTGAAATGAACTTTTATCTTAGTAGGCTTTGCACATTTTTTATTGTATTCAAATCACGAGGAATATTTTTGTGAATGAGTTCTCCAAAGGAACTATGTATATTGGATCAACGGTTTAGCAGCTAGAGAATTAAGTTCACGTTTTTGTCGATTCAAACCACTGTGCAAGGGGATTGTGTCGGGCAGAAGAAGAATCTATTTTCAAGCAGACGAGCTTGCCTTTCATCTCATCTATCAACATCTCTTTCAGACGATGGGCAATCTTCGAGAGATGACATTTTATTGTGACACGGTTCAAAGTGCACCCAAGAGTCGTTGTAATCGGTTCCAATAAGTTTTTGAAGCCTTCCCACTCGAAGCATGAAATAGGCAGATGATGAAAAGTCGTCAGCTTAACTGCTGACTGCTGGTCAATAGCTATTAAACGCTTATGAATTATTCTTGCCTTCTTCTCTATTGGATAGGTAATTGTAAGGAGATTGTTTGCACATGCACGTTCCGTATGTGCGGTACTGAAGTGACGGATGAAGTTGCCAGGGGCAAATCTACTATTGACGTATGAACATCCTGATGCGGGATCGATGTTGCAGATAGCTTTATCGCCCTGTCTTACTACCAATGACGACGCAATGTCCGTCAGTGACCGCTGCAGCTTATTGCGGTCTGCTCTAGTTGTAGGTGCCATCGTATAAACACCACACAAAATTTAGTCGTTAATCGTTAAAATAACTCTAAATACGCCCCTCTATCTAAACACACACACTTGTTGAATACTTCTTTGATCAATATTGAATTCGCACGATATCACTATAACCTCGTCTGAACCAGATTCGTTCGAAATACGATACGAAACCTGGCAGACTCCCCCTTCTATGCCTCCGACAAGTTCCGGAAGCAACGGTGGTATCTCATTGTTGCCCGGGAGACAATATTTTACCCGAGCTACCACCTATCTGGCAGTGGGCAACGGTAGTGCACCACTTCATAGTCCAGCGCTCATATAGCTATTCGCCTCTTTGTTCGTACCTGTCCTACCAAACCATAGTGCTTCACTTCATGGTTGGTCCCGCTCATATAGCCATTTGCCTCCGCTTCGTACCTGTCCCTCCAAACCGTAGTTAGCTTTTCCAACAACCTATCAGATTTTTTTCTTTGCTAAGTCCAACAATATTTTAGTTATTCTAACAACCGATTTAGTTCAGTCAACACCCGCATTTTTTTTTCCAAAACCCACCTGTCACATGTGGTAGTGCCGTCCCCGCTCTGTCGATTGCAATTGACGTGAGCATAGTACGCGGGATAGGTGATAAGTTACGAACGTAGGCGCAATGCCCATCCGTGTGGGATATGTGCCAGTTCGTATATGGGTAACATGCTGGCCGCAGTATGAGGAAATAGGCTTAGTAAACCGGGTTGGCCACCCATCTCAAACCACTTTTGCACTTAATAATTTTTACGACAAGTACGACCCGGAACTTTACTTCACTGGGTCGATGTGATCAACAGATGGAAACTTGGTCAAGTAACCCGGTTGCAAAAACATTTGCACACTATACGTACCAGTGGTACGTGGTACTATATAATATAGTGATATAGTGCATCACCATACTTGTTTGAGACGTTCCCATCAGTCTGCGGAAGTCTGCCATATGATGTACCATCAATGCCCCTTGTAGTGGGTATGTGAGCTAAACCGCCTTCTACGTTCTGGTCGGTCTGCGCACGATGCGAGGCATGCTTGTCTCACTGAACGTACTGTAGTATACGGTTCCGCTGGTTGCGGTGGACTGACGCATTAAAGTTATTACAAATTATGATAAAGTTGGCCTGTTTTGGCCACCAATCTATCTATAGAGGGACAACATTTCGGAACGTATGCCTCGAAAATATTGACGTTTGGGCCAAAAAAAAAGCATTTTGAGCGTGTGGTCAATTTGGTCCGGAGGGGGTGCATACAATGTGAGTGGACCAACCATGGTGCGATACAATACGGTTTGGCTGGACAGGTAAGAACAGGGAGGCATAATGGCTATATGAGCGAGTCCAACCATGATGTGGTTCACTATGGTTTGGTCGGAGGAGGTACAAGTAAATGGTCGATCGGTTGGTTACACAGACGGAAGCGTGTTCTCTCGCTCTGTCGGACCGACTCCGGCTAATGCGAAGATAATTTAGGTGTCTGATGAATGTTATACGACTACCACGTTATATGCGATAGCTAACGACAGTAGCAGGTATTATGATTCGTCCTGATTGGTGTACCATCGTCAACCATTGGCAGTGGTCGAACCGTGATCGGCCGTTAAGAATGGGAATCTTTTTTCGATAGTTTGCTTGACCTAGAGCACCACGTACCATCGGGATACTGCTACTGTCGCATACGAACAAGAATGTGCGAATGAAACACGTTGTAGTGAAATTCGATGGCACGGGATTTCGTATCCCAAGCCGTAATTGTTCTCTTGACACGAGGAGGGGAAGGAGGACGGTGATTTGATAGCTACCAAAGAACAGTGTTGAACGAAGGCGACCATACCATAGTTCATACCAGATTTAACTGCTCATCACTGACGAATTCTGGTTGATCCTACCAGTAATATACGCTTGTCTCAAAGGTTAAGCCATGCATGTCTAAGTACAAACAGCTTTAATGTGAAACCGCAAAAGGCTCAGTAAAACAGCTATAATTTACAAGATCATTTAACTAGTTACTTGGATAACTGTGTAAAACCTGGAAGTAATACATGCCATAACGCAGGAACCTCGCGGAACCTGTGCAACTATTAGTCAAACCAATCGTCCTCCGTGGAGCTTATGTTGAAATCTGGATAATTTTGTTGATCGTATGGTCTCGCATCAACGACGGATCTTTCAAACATCTGCCCTATCAACTATTGATGGTAGTAAAGCTTGCTTTATTTAGAATTGGAACAAACTTTTGCTCATAATGTGGAGCTCCTGGTGGACGGATTTGGAAGTTCTTGGCGCCCACCTGTCGGGAATTTTGTCAACTTCACGTATCTTTTTTGACATTCCGCAAATCGACTGTACTTTATAAACAATCAACATGGAAGCCGAAAGAAAGGAAAAAATTGTGCACAGTTATTTGGAAAATCAATTGTGGTCTGCATCTAGGCTAGTTAATCAGCTGAAATTGTCCAGAAATACCGTATGGCGCGTTATCAAACGGTATAAGGAAACATTGACGACGATTCGGAAGCCTCAAGCCAATCGTCGGTGTGAAACTGTCGACCAGAAACTGCGTGGTAAAATTTTAAAGACGATTGAAAGGAATTCTAATCTGTCGGACCGTGATTTGGCCAGAAAATTCGGTTCTGGTCATAGTACCGTACGGAAGAACTCGACTCCGGGAAGGAATCAAGTCGTATCGAGCTAGCAAACAGCCATATCGGACAATAAAACAGAATAGTGTGGTCAAAATTCGTGCTCGGTGCTGACCAAGTTTGACGGGTGTCTTCTGATGGACGATGAAACCTATGTCAAGGCTGGCTTCAGATTTGGCAAGCTGTCATAACAGCAAAGTCGTTCAAGAATGGTATGAAGAAAAAGGGGTCCAGTTTGTTCCGAAATTCCGGCACGGGGAGGTAATGACTAGAAATAATAATCCACTAGCGTATATTAAAATTGTTGCGGTTGAAACGTTCGAATTTTATTGTTATTCAACACGGGTGCTACTCCGAATGATGGTAGTAGGTCACTGGATTGTTGCGACTATAAGACTGGGTGTGCGATCACACAGGCCGTCATATGTATTGTTGTGGCGTATGTTACCTTTTATCGGGTACTGGCGTTTCCCACAAGCCCAGCTGCTATTACCTTGAACAAATTAGAGCAGGCTATCCCTATGGCCGAGAATAATCTTGTATGGAATAATGGAATATGACCTCGGTCTTAATATTTATAGGCTTGTAATCCAGATCATGATGTAATGATTAGCAGAAGTAGTATTACGGCGCGAGAGGTGAAATTCGTAGATCGTCGTAAGACTAACTAAAGCGAAAGCATTTACCATTGATGCTTTCATTAAACAAGAACGAAAGTTAGAGGATCGAATGCGATTAGATACCGCCCTAGTTCTAACCGTAAACTATGCCAGCTAGCAATTGGGAGACGCTACACTATGATGCTCTCAGTAGCTTCCGGGAAACCAAAGCTTGGTTCCGGGGGAAGTATGGTTGCAAAGTTGAAACTTTAAGGAATTGACGGAAGGGCACCACCAGGAACCTGCGGCTTAATTTGACTCAACACGGGAAAATTTACCAGGTCCGAACTTATTGAGGTAAGACAGATTAATAGCTTTTTTCCATGGCATGGCCGTTCTTAGTTCGTGGAATGATTTGTCTGGTTAATTCCGATAACGAACGTAACTCAATCAAATTAAATAGAACGCTATTAGCAATCAGACGATGATCCTGTTCGGTTGGTGGTGCGGCGGAAAGGAACGGTAAATCATTGAAATGCTCATTTAGTGGTATTATGGATTGAAATGGTCCATATGAACCTGGAATTCCCAGTAAGTGCTGGTCATTAGCTAGCGTTGATTAAGTCCCTGCCCTTTGTGTACACCGCCCGTCGCTACTACCGATGGATTATTTAGTGTCTTTGAAGGTGAACATTTGCTAGTCCCTTGGGATTACATTTGAATCTCTGAAGTTGGAAAGGAAAGGACATTTGCATTGCTTCGGTATATATTCATCCAAGAGCTCAAGTTGGACAACGACAGCTTAATGAAATTGTCGAAGCCCTTCTTACTCCACGTTTGATTTTAGGAGATTTCAATTCGCACGGAATGATGTGGGGTTCCGTTTACAATGATAGTAGATCATCTCTAATATATAATATTTGCGACAATTTTAGCATGGCATTACTAAATATGGGTAGCAATGGAAGAAACTAAACTAAGCATATTAATAAGGGAAACTTACCTAAACTTAAGCATATTAATAAGGGGAGGAAAAGAAACTAACAAGAATTCCCTTAGTAGCTGCGAGCGAAACTAGAGGAGCTCAGTACGTAGAGGTTTTACTCCCATAGAGGGTGATTGGCCCGTAGATCGGCGCTGATGGTAGAAATTTTTTCCATGGAGTCAAGCCCGTTGAACTCGATTATCCGAAGCAGAGTTACTGGCCTGTGATGACACACAGGTCATTTACGCTCCTGCTTTCAATAGGACATTGCGATCCATTACGAATAGTTTTGCTGGTCCACACTTGCAAATCACCAGACATCGTCCATTGGTGTTAGTTACTTATCCCATCGTAGCGATGTTCAGTTCTGAAGGCCTTTGTCGCGAGCTGGGACTTACTGCACATGGTGTACCGTTGGGTACGTGATGTATACGAACACCGCCCCGTATGTCCCCGCATACACCCTCAGTCTGAGTTGGCGGACTGTTGATCGGCAATGATTAATCGAGGTACCTTCGAGACCCGCCTTGAAACACGGACCAAGAAGTCTATCTTGTGCGCGAGCCAATGGTGCCGTTTTCCGTTTCCGCGGGAACGCACACAGAAAACCCATAGGCGTAAAAAACATAACTCCCGTTGTGAGGGATTACGGGCGAGACTCTCTGCTCGTCCCTCCATCCCCGGGTGTTATAGTCGGCATGCGGTGGTGGTTCGCGTGCCATCGTGCCATAACATATCGTGAGTGTGCAGGATGTGACCCGAAAGATGGTGAACTATGCCTGATCATCAGATCTGATTTATTGATACAGAGCCCGTATGCATTGTCATACAGCAAGTACATTACTAATATGCTGGAACGCTGGTGGCATTGTTGAGCATCAATATATAATCTCGATACCTGAGACCCCCTACAAGCGATAGGTTTACAGGCTGGGGGTTGCGAGTGGCAGAGGAAGTCTCTATATTCCGATTTATTCAGACTACCCATGCTTACTGGTTTGTTAACTCAACAATTCCAATATGTAAACATATGTACATATGGTACACGTTGGAGCAATGTAACCCACTGAAAAACACGAAAAGTGCGATAGGTAACGACAGCATGCATACCATGTATGCATTGCAGGGTACAGTTCGATGGATGAGTAGCCGAGCGAGTGAGTGCATGCAAAACGTTATCACATATGGCACTGCAGTCGGTGCGTGGCATGATTGGTGGTTGGTGGCTGCAGTGTCAAGCAGTCTGGCGAATGGTGATTGGTGGTTGGTGATAAACACGTACTCGCTCAAAATATATATATATATATATATATATATATATATATATATATATATATATATATATATATATATATATATATATATATATATATATATATATATATATATATATATATATATATATATATATATATATATATATATATATATATAACTTAAAAATTATTATAAATTTGACTTCAAACCTTTTTGAACCCGGGCTTCCCGGTTCCGAAAGTACTGGAAACAGTGGTCAAAATCTTTACAATGGTGCTTTCTGTTGTGGTTCTGCAAAATAACCCTTTTGTCTATTTTTTAAACTTTTTTAATTCGCACGTTTAGATAGTCCCAAGTACTTTTTCGCTCCTAGTGATCTATGTTACCTTATGGTCTCAAATGGTTGATTGTGATGAGTATTTACACATCCAAAGTCATGTAGAATGTTTTTGAATGAAAAATTGGTTTTATTTTGCTCGTTGCGGTTAGCTTAACGTTTCCGTTGGTCTTGTTTTTAGAGAGAGAGATGAAAGAAAAGCCATATTAAGGGGCGGTTAGTAAAGGAGTATATGATGGGTGGGACCTGATCTAACTTATCAACAAATGAATATTGTCATTAGGTATTTATTTTTAAGGCACAGCTTGTTTTTGCGTATCCCGGTTGGGTTTTTCATGTTCTGCCGGTTGTGATGTAGTAGCGGTTGATCAGGACTGTAGGACATTGATGGCGTTTGATTTGATGGGATCCAAACTAAGGTAATCCGGTTTGATTTTTTTTCAGATAAAGCACTCAGTTGTTCCCGTATTTTACTCAGGAATTACGACGAGTACTTTTCTGGCTTCACTGAATGAAGAGCCTCAATAGAGCTGTGACTGTCTATCTGTAAGTAGAGTGTCGTTGATCGTAACAGTATACTGCATTGCAGCTAGTTCTCCGACGTAAACTGAAGCTGGATCACTTAGTTTCTGTCAGTGTAAAACATTATATTATAGTCGACTTCTATAAATTTATCATTAAAAAAAATTTGGAATCACTTGAGATTGTACGGGATCCAGTATTCCACAAATATCTTCTTTTAAGAAATAGATACCACGCCATCCTCATCAAGTTGCCTTACCATGCAAGAGTTTTCAAGACATTCATTGATGTAATGAACATAAAAGTTGTGAAGTAGGGGGCTGAGGCATGAGTCCTGGGGATGGCTCATGTAGCTAATTCGTGAGGTTTTCAAGTTTTCATGTGTAAAAAACATAACCATAACGATAACCTTCGCCACAAGCACAATGATTAGTCTCGGAAAGTCCAATTCGAAGGAGATGTGCATCTAACGTGTAGTGATTGGACATTAGACTGGACATCACACGAATGAAGTCCCTACTCTCTCAGCTCCTGAAACAAGCCTTTGTCGATATTTTAGGAATAATTGAGTGCATTCACCGACCTAGATCATCTTCATCCCAAGATGCTTGCCAGCTGGCAAGTGTTCTTGGCGAGACGCGCTATAGAATTCGTTGAAAGCAATCGGTCGCTCATAATTTTCACCCTCAATAACACCATGTTTGGCTAAACTATCGGTTCTTTCATTATTTATTTATTTATTTATTCATTATTACTTCATCTTGCATCTAACGTGTAGTGATTGGACATTAGACTGGACATCACACGAATGAAGTCCCTACTCTCTCAGCTCCTGAAACAAGCCTTTGTCGATATTTTAGGAATAATTGAGTGCATTCACCGACCCAGATCATCTTCATCCCAAAAAGCTTGCCAGCTGGCAAGTGTTCTTTGGCAAGACGCGCTATAGAATTCGTTGAAAGCAATCGGTCGCTCATAATTTTCACCCTCAATAACACCATGTTTGGCTAAACTATCGGTTCTTTCATTATTTATTTATTTATTATTCCTTCATCTGACCAGATATAGTCTACATGAAGCATTGGAAGGGGAAAAGCCCAATTGAAGATCCAAACAGAAACTATCTTCAATTTTGCATAAAAACCCCTTCTTCTTTTCTAATTTCTATGGTTGGCTGAACTGACAATCTAATCACATCACAAACAGTTTCATGTTACATAAATTGACATATTGGTTTTTACATAAATTCTTATACACTAAGTAAATTTCTTAAGTCTATCTTTAAAATTAAGTCTTAAAAAGTTCCTCGATCTTAAAAAGTTCCTCGATCTTAAAGTTCTCCTTTTGTCAAGCGTGTCGATACCAAGCAATCTGCAGCGATCTGTATAGGGTGGTAATTCTGTAGGGTTACGCCGTGGCAGAGATCTTAGAGCATAACGAATGAATCTAGCTTGAACTGATTCAATTCGGTTATTCCAGACATCTATGTAAGGACTCCAAACTACAGATGAAGTTTCAAGGACTGATCGTACAAGGGTGAAGTACAGTGATCGAAGACAATATGGATCTTTGAACTCTTTCGCTATTTTGAATATGAATCCAAGATTTCGGTTGGCTTGAGCAATAATATGACAGTAGTGGTCTCTGAAGGATAGCTGTGTATCCAGTAGTACACCAAGATCTCTGACAACTGATACTCTCTCGAGACATTCTCCGGAAACAGTGTAGCTCCAAACAACAGGCTTTTTCTTGCGTGTGAAGGTAACTACAGAACATTTGGATACACTTAGCGTCAATCGGTTACGCGTACACCAATCACAGAAAACGTCGAGCTGTTTTTGCAAAACAATGCAGTCCTCTTCGTATCGAATGATGAGGAAGAGTTTTAGATCATCTGCATAAATAAGCTTACATCCTGGTGGCAGGATAAAGCAAATATCAATAAAAAATAAAGAAAACAGCATAGGTCCTAGGTTGCTACCTTGAGGTACGCCTTACAAGTTGGAGAAATTATCTAACTCGTTATTTCCAAGTTTGACAGAGAGAGTTCTACCAACGAGATACGATCTGATCCATTCAGTGAACGTTCTGGAAGCACCCAGTTTTCGAATTTTCGCAAGTAAAATAGCGTGATCCACGCGATCGAATGCTGCTTTGAGATCAGTATAAATCGTGTCCACCTGTGCCCCATCTTCCATACTTCGAATGCAATGCGATTTAAACTGAGCAAGGTTTGTAGCTGTAGATCTGCCTGGGAAAAATCCATGTTGATCTGTCGATATGTATGTTTTAATTTCACTGAACAGAACATTGCTCACGAGAATCTCGAATAATTTAGATCCGGCGCAGAGTGATGTAATTCCACGATAGTTTTCTACATTTTGCTTATTTCCTTTTTTAAATACGGGAAACATGTATGATTTTTTCCAGCATTGCGGAAATATTCCTTGCGAGAGCGACTGATTGAATATAAGTTTTAAGGGAGAGCACAAAGCATTTGCACATCTTTTTAATATAATAGCAGGAATGCCATCTGGACCAGACGATGATGATGACTTCAACTTATTCAATGCAGTGAGTATATCAGCGTTAGTGAACTGGATGTTATTAAGGCTTAGTACATCACAAGGAACATCTCTCCACCTGTGCTGAAGTAGATGGCACAGTCTCAAAAACACTTGAAAAGTGTTTAGCAAACAGCTTGCAGATTTCACCAGACCAGAGTCATCATGGAAGGAAGACCGTTTTCCTTGCGTTTGTTATTCACAAAAGACCAGAAACGTTTTGGATTCTGTTTAAGGTTGGCCTGAATCTGTAGAACATGTCTCGAATAAAGGAAGCGATTATACGCCTTATAATTGTTGCTGGCATGAGTGAATTCCCGTTTAGTAGAAGAATTACGTCGAATTGTATAGTGCCGAAGTGCAGCTGCTCTTAAACGTTTTAGTTGACGAAGGTGTCGATTTGACTAAGGTGGTTTTGGTCGAGAACGAGGGTCTGGTACATGTAGTCTAAACAAATAGTTGAGCACAGATGTAAATCTCTCCACCGCTACATTGACGTCTTTTGTATTGTCCAAGAGTAATTCCCAATCGATTGACTCCAATGAACTATTAAGTTTAAGAAAATCGGTTTCAAAAAAATCAAATTCTGCATCTTCGACCACATCATTGAAACAGATTTTTTGGTAGCATGTTAATTCAGCCAACAGAGGAGGATGATGGCAATCTATACCAACAAGTGCTTCATTGTACTATGCTTGCATTAATTGCCAAATCTGGCGGAATATATACTACACCGACGCATACGTTGAAATCTTGACTACCTATGTTCACCCAAAGCTGTTCGAGAGTAATGTTACATTTTTTGTTTGCTTTATACATTAACCTATTAGTTACAGCGATGAGTACACCACCACCTCTTGTTTTACCAAAAAATTTTGGATCACGATCGTTCCGATAAACTGTGTATCCAGGACCAAACAACTGCAGTGAGGAGATGTCATCGTTCAGCCATGTCTCGGACAGTACAATTACGTCATATTCTGCATCATAAACAGCAACGAAGAGGTCGTCGATTTTTATACGCAGGTCTCTCACGTTCTGGTAATAGATTCTGAGTTGTGTAGTAGTTGAATCATCGTCGGGTATCTGCAATCCAGATTTGTTTTGAGGAGGTGCAGTATCATTTGTAGCTTCAGAGGGACATATACCCTCCCTGGCTTTACCTGGAGAAAAATCATGGCGGCACCAGGATCTGGGATGACAGTCGATATGCGAGTGATGGGAACAGAATCGGAGACATATTTTTCAAACGTTGACGGTAAACAGTAGTTGACGGAAGCATCTGTGTCATATCATGTCGATAACAGGAACTAGAGAAAAAGGCATGGCGGTATCGGAATCTGGAGATGACTTCATGGCAGCATCAAGTGATTGCTATTCAGCACGGTGAAAATATTGGCGTCTCCGTTCAACAAGTTTCTTATACACTGGGCATTCCAAACTGTATGCTTCATGTATTGTGTCCAAGTTTAATTTCTGATTTTTGTTCATCTGAGTACAGTTAGCACAGCACAGTGTTGTTGATTCGCAAACAGCCGAAGCATGTTCACCAGCACATTTAGAACATATTTGAGGATGATTGCACTCATTGCTCTTATGTCCATAGGCTCAATATTTAAAACAACGCACAATCCCGAAGCATTCAAACACTCTACATCTTTCCCAACCAATGTTCACACGACCTAACTTCAACATGGAGTCTTTAGCTTCAGCGTTCATCTCGATTATAAAATTGTAAGTCGTGATGTCGTTACGCACTGATTTGAAACATGTAATTAATTTCAAATCAGTCAAGTTAACTGCTTCATTCTGTTTCATTATACATTCCTTAAGATCGCTTTCAGAGAGCTTATCAGCCACACCAACAATCTTCAGTCTAGGTTTCATCGGTTACCTGGAATGGAGCAATGAGCCGGGACCCAGACAATTATTATTCAATATGTCGTTCAGATATTGTTTTATTTTGCCCAATAAAAACGGTTCATTTTTGTCAGAAGCGTTTGAGTGAATGGCTTCAATTGCACTCAGACTATCTGTGAAGGGAAAATAATGGTTTGGAGATAATGTGACGATTACACTCAAGCTATAATGAATTGCTGCTAACTCTGTTATATAAACAGATGCAGGTTCTTGAAGCCTAAATGAAGCCGAAACATTATTGTTGAATATACCAAACCCAGTAGCCACTTCAATTTGTGTTCCGTCCGTATAAAACATTTGACCTGGGTTGGCGGTTCAGGGCATAAGGCGTTGGTCTTACAAGCCAGTTGTCGTATGTTCGAGTCCCGACCTGGAAGGATTGTTAGTGTCAATGGGATCGTTGTACTAGCCATGCAATGAGTCTGTACGCTAAGAATCGGCTGCGAAGTCTGTTGAAACAGAAAGGCCAAATACCACAAAAGGAATGTAATGCCAGGACTTTTGCTTTGGACTTTACCGTATAAAACATTTTCCCAGAGTCAATATGCCTGAATTTACTTGTAAATATTTTTGGGATTTCCATCTAGCGTAGGTGTTCCGGGATTACACGCACTTCGCGCTGCATTGATGTGTCGAAAAATAACGTTGAGTCGGGAACATGTAGGAGGCTGACACGGATAGGAATATATCTTGAAGGGTTGATTTCCTGTGACATATGGTTCTTGTTCATGAATTCATGAATCTTGTTTGAAATTGAAGCTAAACTAGCCTTTCGAGGTTATTAATAACCAGAGCATTCAGTACCTCACATCTTTTTAGCAGTCGTGATGAATGCTCCCAAAAGCGATCTTTTAATGGAAGAACTCCTGCCAGAACTTAAAGACTCATTGTACAAGGTGAGATGAAAAAACTGCAACAAAGTAAAACGCCATATTTTTTTCATTTTTTTTTAAATTTTATTGAATGAAAGCAAAAAATGTCGGAAATAACATCAAATTTGAGAATCGGTTTAGATTTGTTCGAATTGGCCACCTTTGGCACGAACTATGGCCTTCAAACGGCCAATGAAACCATCACACGCTGCCCGAAAGTGGCTCTGCGGTATTTTGTCCTATTCTCGGCGAAGCGCTTGCTTGAGATGATCGACACTTTGGTATTTTTTAGTGCCAACCTTGCTTTCCAAAATACCCCAGGCACAATAGTCCAACGGATTGGCATCCGGAGATTTTGGTGGCCATTGTGCGGTGGAAATGAAGCGAGGAACCTCATTTCTTAACCATTCTTGGGTGGCGCGTGCTGAGTGCGATGGTGCTGAGTCCTGTTGGAATGTCCAAGGTCTGCGGCCGAAATGTTTGCGTGCCCAGGGCTTCAGAACTCCCTCCAAAATATTTTCGCGATAGATTTGCGCATTTATTTTGACCCCACGGTCGATGAATACGAGCGGCGAGCGACCATCGGCTGTTATGGCGGCCCACACCATCACCATGGCCGGCTTTTGAGTTCTGGTGGCCAACCGAAGTTGCAAATTTTCAGCTGACCTCTCTGGCAAGTAAACACGATCATTTTGTTTGTTTACAAACTGCTGGATAACGAATGGTTTCTCATCGGAGAAAACCAAATTCGGCAGTTCACCACTTTCGGCCAAGCGAAGCAACTCTTTAGCTTTTTCGAGTCTAACTTTTTTTTGCGCATCAGTAAGATCTTGCACTTTTTGGAACTTCAATGGCTTTAGTCCAAGCTCATTTTTCAATATTTGCCGAATGGCATATTGCGATATGTTCAGCTCACGAGCCATTTTTCGGCCACTGCGACGCGGATTTCGTTCAATTCGCTTCTTCACTTTTCGAACCATTTCTGCCGATGTTGCTGTTTTTTTTCGTCCACTTCCTTGACGTCGGGCTACGCTACCAGTATCACGGTAACGAGCGATGGTACGAGACACAAAAGATTTATTCACTTTTAAATGCTGGAGGGCTCTAACGATAGCCACTTGTGGTTTTCCAGCCAAATGCAAAGCAATCACACTATCACACTTGAATTCCATCACAAATAACTTTTTTTCTGAAAAATTCCCACCAAAATGCTTTTGTGCGCTTGTAAATAATATAATGAGCTGTCACTAGAATAAATCTGACAGCTGTGGGACGAGCGGTTTAGAAATGACAGCAGTCTGAAGTTGGTTGCAGTTTTTTCATCTCACCTTGTATATGTCGAATGCATGCAGCCTAAGGCAATTTGCAAACAACGACTGAATTCGTTTCACTGAAAGTATCGTTGTCTGATACAATTTTATTAGATCTTCCGGATGAGCACTCCACAAAGATCCTGTTTTGTTGACATTTTGTTATCAGATACCTAATGTGTGCTCCCCACGTGTATTTATAATAAAACCACACTCCGAGGTATTTGAAAGCCAAAACTTGCGCGATAATTCTTTCCATCATATGAAGCTGAAACTGTGCGGGATCATGCTTTCTTGAAAATACGACCAGCTCTGTTTTCTCCGTAGAGAATTCGATATCCAGATGAACAGCCCAAACGGACAAGTTATCTAAGGTATCTTGCAATGTTTTTTGCAGATCTATAGCTTTGTGTCCAATAACTGAATCCACGCCATCATCTGCCAATTGACTTAGTGTGCATGGAGTTACTAGACAGCTGTCAATGTCATTGACGTAAAAATTATAGAGGAGCGGACTAAGGTATGAGCCTTGCGGGAGAAGCATGTAGCTAGTTCTGAATGTTGCCATATCGCCATGTGAAAAATACATGCACTTATATGACAAAAGGTTGTGCAAATAATTAATTATAACCGCTGGAGTCCATTTTGGTGGAGCTTGTCTGCAAGAACATCAATGGAAACTGAATCAAATGCTTCTTCAATATCTAAAAATACAGAAAACATTTGTTGTTTTTGAGTGAAGGCAATTTGGATGTCAAACGAAAATAATGCACGGCAATCATTCGTCCCTTTATTTCTATGGAAGCCAAACTAAGTACCTGATTACAAACCGTTCGTCTCGACCAAGTGTCGAGACGAACGGTTTGTTACCCAGAATCAATAGTGGAGCAGAGAGAGTTCCGACCATTGTCGGATTCCAACTTGAGCTCTTGGAGGAATATATACCGAAGCAATGCTAGTGCCCTTTCCATTAATTTTTATTTGACAAGCAACCAGAAGTCATTAAAAGTTAAAGCTACTTTTGATGCAAGCAATGTTTCGCACAAAGCAAATACATCACATTTTTGACTACACAATAAAACTTGAAATGAATCAAGTTGTGGCATGATGCTTCGACAATTCTACTTCAAAACAGTGTAGCGGATGATAAATTATCCATTAAATGATACAAAACCTGAGAGAATTGACCTATTGGGAGGAATGTCGTTATGATGGTCTTAGAGGTTCTCAAATATTTAATGCTGCGAAAATCCATTCAACAATTTCTGAAAACTCACTGGATTATTGTCTTTCCTTGTGTTAGTTCCTGGATTGGTTTGTGAATTTGACAAACCAGGAGGCACAGTTTTTGGTTTTATATTTGGCTTTTTAGATTTAACAAGAGGATCTTTTTTTGAGGGTGTAATTTTAGGTGTCTTTTTGGTAATTTGGAGGAGAACTTCTTCCTCTTAACAGAACCTTGAGGAGCGACAAACAAAGTACTTTCACTATTTTCATCAGAGTCAGATTCTTCTGGCTCTAGATTTGAAAAACCGTTTTCTTTTTTGAGTGGGGGGACATCAATAACTGTTTTAAGCATTTCTGCATATGTGCGCTGAGACCGTGCTTTTAAAGAAACCTTAATTTTGTCTTTACACAACTTAACTTCAGCGCATGCTGAGTTATCATGAGGACTCTCCTCACAATAAACACATTTTTCAATATCTTTATCGCAAAGATTATCCTTATGGGGCCCTTGACATTTGATATATTTAGATTTATTACTACAATAAGTAACTGTTTGCCGGAATTTTTTACAGTTCGTTCAATTCATGACATGCGGTACGAAATGCCGAACAGGAAGACGAATTTTATCGATATAACAGTTCGGCTGAAAAGTTCGTATCGTTTAATAGAAACACACATTTTTTTGCCAAAATTCGTTTTTATTATTCAACATAATTGCCATCAGAGGCGATACAGCGATTATAGCGATCTTCCAACTTTTCGATACCATTTTTGTAGTACGATTTGTCCTTTGCCTCAAAATAGGCCTCAGTTTCAGCGATTACCTCTTCATTGCTTCTAAATTTTTTACCAGCGAGCATTCTCTTGAGGTCTGAGAACAGGAAAAAGTCACTGGGGGCCAAATCTGGAGAATACGATGGATGAGGGAGAGATATAACAGCTCCAAACACTGCTCAGAATCATCAATTCGTTGTTGTTTTTTATCGATTGTGAGCTCACGCGGCACCCATTTTGCACAAAGCTTTCTCATATCCAAATATTCGTGAATAATATGTCCAACATGTGTTCCTTTGATATCTTTAGGGTGTCAGCTATCTCGATCAACTTCACTTTACGGTCATTGAAAATCATTTTGTGGATTTTTTTTCACGTTTTCATCGGTAACAGACTCTTTTGGACGTCCACTGCGTTCTTCGTCTTCGGTGCTCATATGACCACTACGAAATTTTACAAACCACCTACGAATTGTTGCTTCGCCCGGTGCAGAGTCTGGATAACACTCATCAAGCCATTTTTTGGTATCGGCGGCACTTTTTTTCATCAAAAAGTAGTGTTTCATCAACACACGAAATTCCTTTTTTTCCATTTTTTTCACAATAACCAAAGTAGCTACACTCAAATGCAATGTCTCACAAACTAATAATCAGACAGCTGTCATATTTATACACGTATCTTTTGAAGGTTGGTACTATCTGAAAATGGTATGGATTTAATTCTAGTGGCGCCCTCTCATAGAGGGCACCGTCACCGTCAATTTCCACCTCCTTCAATGGAATGTAAACTCGAAATTCAATAAAAAATATTTTGCAGGTTACAATTTCGTTTGCCTGTTTCAAATCGTTAACTCGAGTTTTATCTCTATTAAAACTCCTACTCCACTCCTGAAAAAAGTTGGAACGGTAACTTTGAGCTATCATAGCTCAGTTGTTACTTGACCAATTTCGATAAATTTTACACCCTCGAATTTTGTGAAGTTTGTAGATTATTTTAAGTATATCATTATTGACGATCGCTTAGGAAAAAGTAATGAAATTCGGATTCATGCGGCACCTGCATCGCGAATGAGAACTTAAACTTTACCGAATCATAACTTTGTTGTTAGTCAACCGATTTTCGAAATATGTTCACCAGTGGAACGGTACTACTTCTAGAAATAAAATTAGCTGAAAAAAACGAAAAATAGGGTTGTCTACCCAAAGTTATAATGAAAACTGTAGATAGATGACCTCAGAAAAGGTGAGACTTTTTACAATATCTCGAATTTCAAAGCGATGATCTATATATTTTTACACATCATTCGATTGCTAGTGATACCAGCTACAATTTTCGACCAACTACCAGTTTTGTACTATTAAAAGAAAACTTCAAAAAATCGATAAATTTATTTCATTATTTCATTTTTTTTTGAAAAAATTTTTTTTTTGATGACACTGGATCTTATTGTTTCAGCCAATTTTAAGATTTTTGGAAATGAAAACAATTTGTGATCATCAAACTTTCAATTATCAAACTTTCACCATTATCTTAACGTTTCGTCTTAGACTCGTCAGTTCATAGCAGTTTATGTTGAACTGTTATGCCAACCTGCAATCTCGAATTTCAAAGCGATGATCTATATATTTTTACACACCATTCGATTTCTAGTGATAACAGCAACAATTTTCGCCCAACTACCATTCTCGTACTATTAAAAGAAAACATCAAAAAATTATTTTGATTTATTTCATTTTTTTTTTAATTTTTGTTGATGACACTTGATCTTATTGTTTCAGCCAATTTTAAGATATTTAAAATTGAAAAAAACTTGTCGATTTCGGAAATTTCATGTAAACCGATGATTTTTCAAAATGGAAAATTATCAAACTTTCACCATTATGCTAACGTTTCGTCTTAGACTCGTCAGTGAATAGCAGTTTATGTTGAACTGTTATGCCACCTGCAGTTCAACATGAACCGCCGAAGCTAAACCGAAACGTAAACATAATGAAATTAGTTATGTACTCTAGCACAAACAAGGTTAATGCCTAAATAACTTCCAATGCCGGCCGGCACCACTCACCCACCTACCGCTTTACGCAATTAAAGATGACCCCAAAATATTGGCAGTGAAGGGTAAAAAGCATTCAGAGGTTGTTTTTCGAGACAAAGACAACTGTAAGCTACAGGTAGATAACCTGTTGGCTGCTGCAATGCCAATATTCGAGGCGATATTTCAGAAGTACCTGGAATAGTGGAACTTACTTCACTGAGAAAGATGGCCTAATCAATCTGAGAACTGTTTCATTATGTAGGTTACACTAGTTCATGCACTAGCTTTCAAGTTTTTCAAAAATCATACATAATTGTTTGATTTTTATCATTCCTTTTTTATATGAGAATAAGAGAGAGATACGAGAAAGGTATCACTACACCACTAGGTGGATAAAAACAGCTTTTACTTTATTTCGTGAGATTTTTGTGCTAAATTCGTAATCCTACTTTTTCTGAGTTGTAAAACAAGTATATGATAGATTTTCGAGTGGAATTTACTGATAGATAATTCAAATAATTTTCGCATTCTGTACATTCCGAAATAATTTTAAGTTTGTGAAATATAAATTTTAATATTCTGTCGACTATAATTGATGTCGTTTAGGATAGCCGAAAATTTAAGATATATGATTTTGCTCTTTAGTGCTTGTAAAACAAAAATCAAGCAATGTATTATTTTTAAATTGTAGTTGTTTTTTGCCATGGGTTAGCATATACAATTCTTATATTTTTACGTTCTATTCCTTATTGTATAAAGCCATTGAAATTCTTTAAAATTTTTGTATTATCACAAAACTTATTTTATTAGAAAAATTCAAAGTCTTTGTCTCTATGAAATAGATGAAATCGACACGGATGGCAATTTTATAATTTCCGATCTTCTACCGATTTTTTTTTGAGATTCTACGGAAAACCTAAAACGAAATCAGAATTTTATCAAATACGTTTGGGTTGTGCATAAAAATTGTTTAAATCTTCTGTTCAATAGAAAAATATAGTTATTTTTAGAGTTTAGGTATACTTACTTAAATTTTTAAGATTGTCAGTAAAATCCAAATTTCAGTTTTTTTTTGTAAATTTTGTTCATAATAAATTTCCAACTAAAATAATAAAATATATGTAGTATACTTTAAATGTTTTGTTGTAATTTGTTGGACAAAATTTTACCAATTATAGAAATTCTCTGTATTTGTACCAAATTTCTTGAGATTATTTGAACGGATATATAATGTTGTTCATCAATACATTGTTTCTGGTAATGATTCCAATATTTTGGAGTTGAAAAATGTACATGTCATCGCTTTAATTTTTGAGTTATATACAATCATGTCGAATGATGCGTAAAAATATATACGTCATCGCTTTGAAATTCGAGATATTTACGATCATTGTAAAAAGTCGCACCTTTCCTGAGATCATCTATTTACAGTTTTCATTATAACTTTGGGTTGACAACCCTATTTTTCGTTTTTTTCAGTGAATTTTATTTCTGGAAGTCGTACCTTCCCAATGGGGAACAAAGTTCGTACGTAGACACGATACTCCCTCGTGAAGATCTTATTACTAACAATATCGTGCTTGTTTGCTCTCACACCAACAATGAAAAATAGAGCAAATAGATAGGGTAGTAAGAAATAGAAAAAATTTGAAATAAAAATATGAAGGAAAAACGTGCTTAATCCACCTATCAGTGAGATGATACCTTTTTTATCAATCCGCATGTGTTTTTGCATGAATATTCTTCGGTGTTTTAGTTCTCATGACATTATTTTTATGACCGTCGTTCTAAGCGGCAATTTGAGATTTTAATCACTCATTGCTCTGTAATGGCGAAACTGAAAAACGGATCGAATTTGAATCTAAAAGTGTGACAATCGGTTTACGGTACAATGAGTTTACGATTATTTAAGATATTTCCAGAGCCAGTATTCAGGAACCAGTATAACCCAAACTGATTCGTATGGCCATATGACGAATAAATTGCAATAGCTTTGAGTCCAACTTTAAAGCTTTTAGGGATTGTCATGTTCTATTTCCGTTTGAATTTTAAAAATTAATCATTCTGTTATTGTGGAGTAGGGAGAAGCCCAGCTAGTTCAGCTAGTTTAGTTAAAACTTTCTCTCCAACAGGCATACAACCTCCTCATCTTTTGCAGAAACAGATTAGAATGATCCAAATAATACATAATACATAATAACTTAAAACTAAAACTTAGAAATTATACAATGATGAGAGAAAACTAATACTATATATAGTATTCTAGTTACTAGAACCTATCGAGACAGATAACTGAGAAACAGCTTTTTAGAACATTACGAAAATGATGAAGTCAAATACATTGGAGCAATTATTAAATAGGCGACACATACTAGTCAAAGGTTCGTAATAACCGTAGTTAGTTCTAGATGAGAGTATTCTAAGAAATGGTTGGAAACGAAGAGTACGGCGATGACTATCTAAGTGTAACAATTGTAGAAGATCTGAACAGTCTATACGAACTTGTAGTAAATCAGTGACAAAAATTACCTTACAGGAGTCACGTCGAACAGAGAGCAAATCTAGCTTAATCAGCTTGCAACGATCTTCGTAGCTCGGATGGTTCACGAAAGACGACGAAGTTCAAAACGGACGAATTTGCGTTGGCGTTGAATGATTCGAAGGTAAAATGGATGCATACTCTAAAGTTGAGCGTATCAAGCTACAGTTAATTAATTTTGTCTTTGTTGATTTGGCTTTTTTGAGAAAACGATTGAGCTTTGAGAAATGATTCGATACTGGAACCAGAATTCGAAAATCGGTGTAGTCGAAGTCAGATAAATTCACCTGAGTAGCTGTATAGTTTACATTTGTTTCAAAATGTTTGAAAATCAGTGTAGACATCTTTGAGAAATCGTAGTGCGAATTGAATCCGAATCGAAAACTGAATACCACTAAAACTGAACTATCCAAATCAGCAAACCCGATAAACCTGATTAATTTATGTGAAAAAAACATTTTTATATTAATCACCCCGAGTCCCCTAAAACGGAAGATCTGACTGAAAAACAAAATGTGTGATAGGATCCTTTGAATCTTAGATGATTCTTAGATTTCCATATCATCCTGTAGTTCCGGAACCAGAAGTCAGATCCAAACATAATTCAGGAACCCTGTTTGGGACCATACGACTTTTCATATGAATCTGAGTTTGTAGAAAACAGTTGAGCCATCTCCGAGAAAATTGAGTGAACAGTCAAACTTTTGTTCTCGTCGCATTCGGACGTGTTTTCGTAACTGCTCCACGTTTCTACCAAAGTCAAACGTGCTCAGCCTACGCCCTCCGGACGCATTCAAAAGTTTCTTTTCGACACTCGGCTTCTCTCAAAGCTCACCTTTCATGCAAAGCTCACCCTTTCGGGTTTCGTCCGACGCGAGAGCACTCACGTCTCTTCACCCGGTACAACTACTTCTAAAATCAATTGAACCAACACACTGACGAAGCTGACTAGTGCAGTGAGGAACAAAAAGCTTTCGGTGTCATCGAAACCATCGATAATGGCGTCTCCGTCTCCACGTCTCACGTCTCCACAACGAAATCTTGGGAGAACTGGCAGCACTTCGCAAAGCCTTTACGGACTTCACCAACAGACACCCGAATAGTCAAAATAATGCTGTTGTCACAACGGCAAAAAAACCAACATAAACCTTTATCTCATACGAACTTCCATTTTCGGAACCTGAAAATAGCGTCCCCGAACGCGGGCGAGCAAAAATCCAAGAGAGGAGAACTTACAGTAAATCCCGTAGCCCTCTCCCAAGCAGTGCCACCTCCGACATTACTGACACATGTGGTTCAAGGAAAACAAAACCGGCTATAAAGTAAAACTCAACAATAAATTTTTTCGACGAAGAATAATAAAACGAGTACTATATAATACTCCCTCAAACCAATACCATGAAAACAGCTATCAAACTACGTCACCCGATAAGCACCAAAAAACAACACACTGCCCAGCACAAAACTTTCAGATGGACCAAACGAAACAAGAAACAGTTCCCAACAAAGAGGCATATTTCGACCAACACCCCTGCAACAGCAGGGAGACACTAACCTAGACCAACAACAACGAAAACCCTCTCTCCGACCAGCTCTTCCGCTGGGTAATTCCAGAACAACCCGATGAACCCCAGGCAGCGGGACACGCAGAGAGCCAATCTGGCACACACGTGAGTCCAGTACGTCGATCCATCCACATAGAACAGCATACTGTTCCTACCTTTCTACCAGAAATCACAGACTACTACCACTATGACGAATCAGACAGAGTAGTAGAAATTGATCGTAAAGACACTGAATCGGTCCCTCTACCAGTTTCGGAGGGATCAGCGGCCGATAAGGAGTCCTCCACAAACGACCAGACACCGGATGACCGATGTATTTTAGCACTGCAGTGGAACACTAATGGTTTTTGAAACAATTTAGGCGACGTCCAAATACTTATAAACCAGTACAAACCCATCTACTTGGCACTGCAAGAAACTCACACAAAATACGACACCAACCTGATCCCATGGTTCGGGTCCTATTATTCATGGGAAGGAAAGCAGGGAAACAATACTTACCAAACAGTCCGCACCGATATTCCTTCCTCAACACTCTCACTCGATACAGACCTACTTACAGTAGCCAGAACAATATACCAGCCAGCAAAAATTACCATTGTTTCCATCTATCTCCCGAACAAGACCAGAAACATCGGAAAAGAACTAAAACACATTGTAAATCAAATCCAAGGCGAGGAAAACGACGCCGTCGTTCTTAATGACGGAAACACAACATTCATGCGTGGTACATCTAAATCCGTTTTAGATCTGACCATTGTCTCTAGTACCATCGCAAATTCCTGCGGATGGACGGTGCTCAATGATGTCGGGAACAGCGATCATCATCCTATAACACTGAGCTATGACTGGACCCCTCCAGACACATCCCGCCGCCCTAGATGGCTGTATCATCTGGCAGACTGGGAGAAATATCAGGAACATGTTACTACTTCAATAGAAACCAACTCTACCTACTCTCCGGAAGCACTTTGCAATATTATCAACACAGCAGCCGAACAATGCATACCGCGCACAAATGGTAACCCACCGAAGCGTGCGATTCACTGGAAACAGCTGGAACGATTTCTTGGATGGAATATCACCTGATTCAACTACCACCGAGCTCTGGCGCAGAGTAAATGCTTTCAATGGGAAAAGGAGATCTTCCGGTTTTACACTAGAAATAAATGGCAACCTCACCAATGATCCACTCTCAATAGCCAACGAGATGGGAAAGCATTTTGCCTCACTATCGTTAGATTTAGTACTTCATCAAAGCTTTATACAGTACAAAAGAGAAATTGAAAGGAATCCCACTTCCTTTTCTCCGGACTCCGGACAAATCTATAATAAACCTTTTACCGGCAAAGAGCTCAACTACGCTCTGGCAACAGTACGCGGAAATCCCCCCGGTGAGCGACCAAAAGGTTAAAGCCTGGGTAAAATAAATGATATTAATAATAATAATAATAATAATAATAAGCACGCGGAAAGTCCGAAGGTCTCGACGGTATAGGTTACCCCCTACTTGCACAACTTCCCCCGGAGGGAAAAAAGGTCTTACTGGACTGTTTGAACACTATTTGGAAAAATGGAAAATCACCAACCAACTGGAAGACCGCTCTAATTTTTCCGATTCCAAAAAAATGCGAAAGTACACGCTCAGTGAATGACTTCCGCCCCATATCGCTGTTGCCCTGCATAGGAAAAACATTGGAAAGAATGATCAATCGTAGGCTAACCGCACACCTGGAGGAAAAACAATTGCTCGACGAACAACAATTTGCCTTTCGCCAGGGCATGGGCACTGGGATTCACCTAGCATCTTTTAGAGAAGTGGTAAAACAAGCCATCGAAGACGATTTACACGTTGATTTTGCCATTCTTGACCACGCTAAGGCATACAATACGGTGTGGCGGGAAGGTGTCCTAAGACAACCGGGATAACCAGAAATCTATTTCAAAGTAGGAATAGGAGGCAGCCAATCGCAAACCTTTCAGGAACTGAATGGCATCCCACAAGGCTCAGTGCTAGCAGCCACACTGTTTATAGTGGCCATGAATTCAATGTTTAATGTATTGCCGAAAGGGATATACGTTTTCGCATATACTGATTACATTATAATTGTCGTCTCTGGCAAGAGCGCCAAACGAATAAGACGTAGATTACAGACTGCAATCAAAGCTATCAGTCAATGGGCCAAAGCTACAGGCTTCAACATCTCAGCACAAAAATGTAGTATCTCCCATTGCTGCCACAACAATCACCGAGCAGAAGGAAACCCAGTCCAACTAGATGGCACAAACATCCCTTTCCGTCGCCAGCCAAAAGTCCTAGGTAACACAATGGATCGTCATCTTACATTCATCCCCCACTTTCAAAACATAAAAAAGGACTGTGAAAGCCGCCTACGCCTTGTGCGTACCATCAGCAATCGTCACCCCAGATGGAACCATCAAACTGCACTGGAGATTAACAATTCCCTAATCAACAGTCGCATATTTTACGGCAGCGAAATCACCTGCTTAAACAAGAGTGGTATGGAAACTGTTATGTCCCCTATGTATAACCGCGGAGTGCGCATAGTTTCAAATCTACTTCCGAGTACTCCGGCAAATGCCGTCTGTGTAGAGGCCGGACTTCCACCTTACCGGTGGTTTTCCGCAATTACGCTCTACAAACGCATAATTGATTTCCTAGAGAAGACTTCTGGTGAACAGTATACTTTATCGCGAATAGCAAAGGAGATCTACCGATCCTTTACGGGCTCGAATATGCCCCCTCTAGTGAGAATGCGCTCTGTTCGGAAATTAGAGTGGTACCAATATATAGATATATTGTAGAGAATAGATAAATGAATGTAAATATATATATATTAAGTCAAAACTAGTAGTCTGTTAAAAAGTTACATATGAACATAACAACGATAACGATAACAACGAGACAAGATCGAGGCGCTAGTTTCTATGGTTTTATTAGTTACTATTGCTAAATGAAAAATATCAGTCAGTTTAGAAGCAGACCTTGAAGAGAGCGGTCATAAAAATATAACAAGTTTTCGCTTGAAATAAATTATTTAAATTTTGTTAAAGAAAAGTAAAATAGAAGTGTATTCGGAACAATGGGAGGACAAAATAAACCATCAACTCACGACAATGGCACAGTCGGAAGGAAGAAAGATGTCTGCAAGGATCGGGATACCGAATCAAAAATCAGAACGAAAAGACGCTGATCTACTGGCTTTGGTAGAACAGTGAAAACTTCTAAAATGTGAGTAAAACGAAATATTTGAAATGTATGCAAGGTAAACGTTCAAGAATGGTCAATTTTTTAAAATGATATGTTGAAATTCATAATTTTTCCCCCAATGAGGATTTCGTTACCTAGCTTTTATTTCAAGTTTTTTTTTGTTCAATATTTGCAAGATATGAATTCGTATCTTCAAGTAAGATTACCAGAGCAGTCACGCTTTAAATGATTTCCTTAAATAAAAAAAAATTAAAAAAAATAAATGTCGAACTTTTAGTAGCTCTGATTTCGAATAATGTACAATAATTCCTCGGAATATTTTGGCTTCGAGTGGCCTTCAATCAATAATTTATTGATTCAAATCACATTTCTCGAAGTAGAATTAGTGGGGCTTCGAGTGGCTCCAATTTCAAAACAATTAATATTCATTCCTCTGAAAAGGAAT
This sequence comes from Malaya genurostris, assembly GCF_030247185.1. Lineage (NCBI taxonomy): Eukaryota > Metazoa > Arthropoda > Insecta > Diptera > Culicidae > Malaya > Malaya genurostris. The sequence goes on from NC_080572.1 coordinate 145,785,180, forward strand.
TTTTTGGCTTCGAGTGGTCATCAATTAGAACATTTCAAAATTTAAATTTATCTGAGTGGAAACAGTGAAGCTTTGAGTAGCTCTGAATTCTAACGAATTCCAGTAATTCCTCTGAGTGGGAATATATTGGCTTCGAGTGGCCATCAATTAAAACATTTTACAATTTAAATTTCTCTGAGTCGAAATAGTGAATCTTTGAGTAGCTCTGAACTCTAACGAATTCCAGTAATTCCTCTGAGTGGGAATATATTGGCTTCGAGTGGCCATTAACTGAAACATGGCCATGGTTCAAATTTCTCTGGGTGGAAATTGTGTAATATTCAGTACTAACGATTTTCAATAATTTAGCTTCATGGAAATATGATGGCTTCGCGTGATCATTAATAAAATAATAATAAGCATTTCTCTGAGTGGAAATAACGGGATTTCAAGTGGTACCACCAACTAAGAATGTATTTTTATAAAGCGTACGGTAGAAATGTAAATCGTTCTATAAAATAAAAAATGCTCATGCAAAAGTGACCCAGATTTCGATAATAATTTTGACCAATTAGAATATTTAAAAAAAAACTCGAGTGTTTTACTACGTTGTTTGTTTTTAGTAATATGAAGACTATTACAAAAAAACAAGATATTGCTTTTATCACATGCATTGGCAACAGAAAAGAAACGTACTGTTTCATTGGCAAATAAATTGAAGAAATTACAAACCAATAAACACCAATTACATCAGCTAGCAGATCCAGTGAACCGTGACGATAATATCGATCAACACCAAATTTTACGCAAAGATCAGAACTCAATGGCCGATAACTCCCTATTCCTAAATTCAATTAACAATCTATCATTCGCTTCACTGCATGTTCCGGAGTGTAAAGCAATTGACAATGAGGAAGAAATTGATAGAAAATCTTTTGAGCAGTGGAAGGAACTACTTGACGCTTCTATGATACCCGGTGTAGCTGATGAGCAAATAAAGTTTAGTATATTTAAAATAAAAGCAGGACCCAAGTTGCTTGACATATTTGAAGGAACGAAGAACTCTATAAATTTACCACCCGAAGATGAAAAACCATATTCGAATGCGATTTCTCGACTAAAAGAGTTTTTTGGATCTCGTGATTATTGTCGAATGCAGCGCCAAAAGCTTCGATCAATGGCACAAGGCTCCGTCGAATCTGACTTGAAATACGTAAAAAGAATAGTTAACGTTGCTAAGCTTTGTGATTACAGCGAAGATGTCATGATAGAAAACGTATTAGACGTTATCCAGTCTCATGCTATAAACCCTGTCGTTAGGGAAATCGGTCGAAAAAAAATGAGAAAATGTGGTTCTTTGGCTGATCTATTAGGAAAAGTTCGTGCTTGTGAGATAAGTAGAATAAATGAAGATTTGTTTGCAAAAAACCATCAACAAACAAATCATGCAGAATTAGCTGCAGTGTCGACCCATACAGAGAATGGATTTAAGTCTCGTTCCCAGAATCGTTTTCATAGTAAAGATGGTTTCCCAAAAAACGTATTTGCAAAACAGCAGAATGGAACTTGTAATCCATGTTGGAGATGCACAAGCACATATCATCTACCCGCAGCTTGTCACGCAGTTGATAAATTCTGCAGGAACTGCCAAAAGAAAGGACATATTGCAAGAGCTTGTCGTGAAACAGTTCCAGCTCCATCAAAACGATATAATAATAACAACGATAATCCAGTACCAAAAGTCCATAAACTTTTGGCAATTACTAAGGATAGTGATAATGATGATAGTGAATCAAATCCTGTAAGTGTATCTTCTTTGCAATAATGTTAGTACTTCACAATTATTAAATTTAAATTTAAAAAAATCAATTAATAAACTTTCAGAAGAATAAAAATAAATAAATAATTGCTTGGAAAATAATAGAATTCTATCATTACAGCAAAAGTATAATGAAGTGTATCGTGTAAATGATCTTTACAAACATAATGATAATGAGGGTATTATTATCCCAATATCGTTTTTAATTGATTCGGGAGCTGAAGATAACACTATCAGTACAGAATATTCTAATCGATTATTAACAAGTGAATCCGCAAAAAAAAACCTTGCTTAGCATGAAAAAGGGATCCGACTTACCATTAAAGGCTTACGCGTCTGAAAATGCAATTCCTGTAATTGCAACATTCGTAGCTGAACTATTTGTTTCGGACGATCGCCCGCGTTTTCATGAAAAATTTTATGTTGTCGCTAACGGAAGAGCATTGATGAGTCGAAGTACAGCAATCCGTTACAGTGTTCTACAAATTGGATTGAATGTTCCTGTATTTCAATCTTCCAGTATGCTTCTTAAAGGAGAAATTCGAGTGATAAACACATCACAAGAGTTTCCAGTATTCAATGTACCACCTGTTAAACTATCATACGGTTCAACGAAACCACCATCTAGAAACGTTTACACAAACATTCCACCAGCTTTCAAAGAAGAAACAAAAAAAAAGACTTTTTGATCTTTTGGCATCTGGAATCATCGAATTTGTCACTGAAGACATGGACAGGTCCTTCTGTTCTTCTTTATTAGTTGTGCCTAAAGGTAAAAACGATATCAGACTAGTGGTGGATTTAAGGAACCGAATAAATGTATTATAAGAACTCCATTTCGTATGCTATCTTTAGAATGTATACTGGCAGATCTGTCGGAGGCTAATTGGTTTTCTACAATAGATTTAACGAGTGCTTTTTTCCACGTGGTTCTTCACGAAGATTCAAGACATTTAACCACTTTTTTTGTCGGACAAGCAACATACTGATTTAAAAAACTTCCTTTCGGACTTTGTAATGCTCCTGACATATTCCAAGAAATTTGCCAGACTATAGTTTTGGCAAACTGTCCAGGAACTCGCAACTATTAAGACGACATCATTGTTTTTGGAAAGAATAAAGCAGAGCACGACCAAAATCTTAATAACGTTTTAAGCCGATTACAGGAGCATAACGTGAATATAAATATTAAAAAATGTTCAATTGGTAAACAATCGGTGAAATTTTTGGGATTTACTATGTCACACGATGGAATGAAAATAGAAGATAGTAAATTCTCCGCAATTAAGCAATTCCGTAGACCAGAAACTACATCGGAGGTTAAGAGCTTCCTTGGACTCATGAATTTTACAGAAAGATTTATCCAGAACAGGGCGGCTAAAACAGAAAAACTTAGAAATCTTGCAAAAGCTGTTGGATTTTATTGGAGTCAAGATGAAGAAGATGAATTCCATTTTCTTAAGAACGAAGCATTACATTACAAAGTTAGGATATTTCAACTACAAAGATAATACGGATAATTAATATATAGTATATATATATATATATATATATATATATATATATATATATATATATATATATATATATATATATATATATATATATATATATATATATATATATATATATATATATATATATATATATATATATATATATATATATATATATATATATATATATATATATATATATATATATATATATATATAAATAAATAAATATATATACTAGCTGACCCGTCGAACTTCGTCTCGCCTGAAATTATTTTTTTAATTTGTGTTTTCGAACAGCAGAGTTGCCAAACGTTATTGTTTCTATCCATTATTTTACTGATTACTTGGCTTACAATAAACGAATTACGACAAATTCATATCCAACACAATAACTTCGTCCCGAAGAAGAAATATCATCAAGAATTATTGTGGATATGTTCAATGCTTTTGTTACGCAAAAACTAAACAAATGCACCGTTTGCCATCTCATCCTTCGAGTCAGTGTATTGGACAGAGATTGTAGATGTCTCTCAAACTAAAGATTTGACATGTGGGATGATGGATTGGATTGAATCATATCTGACTGGTCGTAGTATGACCGTGAGAATTGGCGACTGCATTACTCCATCATTCATCGTGAGCTCTGGCGTTCCTCAGGGAAGCCATCTAGGACCATTCATATTTCTGCTATATCTAAATGATCTGAATTTCGCATTGCAATGCATGAAGCTATCATTCGACGATTTCAAACTGTTTCATCTCATCAAATATCTGAAAGACTCAAACTTCTTGCAGTCACAGTTGGATGTATTTTCTAACTGGAGCAACGTCAACAGAATGTTTATTAACGCTTTCAAATGCTTCGTTATCTCCTTCTCTCGTAAACGAACCACGATCATGTATGATTACACTATTTCGCAAGCTGTACTAAAACGGGAGACATCAATTAAGGATCTAGGAGTGTTATTGGATTCAAAACTTAGTTTCAAAGATCACATAGAATATACCCTCTCTAAAGCACTAAAGATGCTAGAATTCATCTTTCGCATCTCAAAAAATTTCAATAACATATACTGCCTGATATTGTTATATTGCGCTCTAGTTCGCGAGTATGCTGTTGTTGTTTGGACACCATATTATCAAACAGATAAGCTCCGCATTGAAACTGTTCAGTGCAAGTTCATTCTATTTGCTTTGCATCGCCTGCCCTGGAGAGATCCATTTAAACTTCCAAGCTACGAAAATCGTTGTAGACATACACTTCGATTTGCTATCTGTCCGCCGTGATACACAAAAAGCTGTTTTCGCCGCGGACCTCATCCAATCTCGAATTGGTAGTGCAGATCTCCTACAACAGCTAAGTTTTGACATTCTTCGGCGTAATTTGCGGTTTAATCCCTTTCTCAGAATTCCTCGTGCTAGAACTAACTAAGGGTTCATTGAACCGTTTTCGAGTATATGTCGCGTATTCAATACTTGCTCTGATGGATTTAATTTCAATTTATCTCGTAACGCCATTTCAATTTATCTCGTAACGCCATTCTCCAAATCTTTTCCCGCTAGTTTTATTAGGATAATTAGTCAATATGAATAGCTGTTAGTTAGCTTTGTAGTTTAAATAAGGGTAATTAAAGATTTCGTAATGTATCATTTGGTCAAATGTTATTTGTTGATACAAAAGATGAGAATGTTTCATGCCTGCTGGAGAAGGAGAACCAAAATCTCAGCTCCAGCAGGCTTTTCCCTTGCTCCTAAATAAACAAATAAATAAATTAACAGATGGATGAAAAAGAGATGACCAAGGTAAATACTTTAAATTGACCCCACAAATTTCCAAAAGCAGCCTTCGGGGATTGTTGTTTATCATTGAAGACTTATTTGTACTGAAGACGTTTAAAATTTAATAGCAAATTCTTATGGATTATCGAAAGTAATAAACTAATTTTGAACGGTGTTCCATAACCTACTTCACCGCTAGTGATATAAATTAGTCGTGTTTGATGAATGTTCGTAGCATGGTAATGACAGGATCAATTTTCGATTAACGAATAAGCGATAAAATGAAAAATTCTTGGACATTCGAAAGTTCAAATTACCCTTTTATTAAATATTGTTTCCATTAACTTTGACATGAACGCTGGATTCGTTCAAGAATTGTATCAAGGCCTTTCATTCGTCGAGTCACCACGTCGGTTTGCGTAGTATTCAGTCCTGAGAATCAATATTCTGTTCTAGAGGAATGAACATGAGGAGTGATTATACCAATATTCTTCTTATCGTTAAAACCAATGTATAAAACAGCAGATCTCACAACTAATGGTTCTTACATGCCACGATTTCTCCTTCAGATATGATATTCACGATTCGCATATGGTAATTCGTCAAGTAATCCAAAGTTCGGAAAATGAAATGATTTGGCTTAAACAGCTTACAAATGTCATGAATACCATAAATGTTTTCATCTGAACTCATTATTTCAACAGCAGAATCCTATCATTGATACGTAAAAAAATCGTTACATAATTTGATTTGTTCAACTCACGGCCACGATGGCCAACATAATTCATCTAACTACATCTACTGGTAAATGACATTAGAACTTGTGCTTCTGTTTACGGTATAGCTAAAACAGTCATTTGGCAAGTAATGATTTTGATACCCTATTAAGCACGTGTTTCCAAATGACGAATCAATCATGCATGTAAAATCTCTACCCAAATCTACTCGTTGCGCGTATTCTTTTCTTCGACGGCCAAACACTCGTTGGAACTCGTTGCGCGCCAAACATCAATCGTAGATCTAGCAATCTTTGGCGACTTTTTCAGTGGAAAATACCATTGTCCATACAAAATAACTTTATTGGTTTTTCACACTTTTCCGGTAAGTTTTTCTAATTTTTTTGATGTACGAACCCGGTGGGGGTAAAAACTGATCAAACAAAAAAAAGCATCTCAATCCGTCCAGCCGTTCTCACGTGATGCGATTACAAAGAATGATCTCTGCATTTATATATATATATATATATATATATATATATATATATATATATATATATATATATATATATATATATATATATATATATATATATATATATATATATATATATATATATATATATATATATATATATATATATATATATATATATATATATATATATATATATATATATATATATATATGTATCTCCCAGTACATAAAAAGTATTGCACAAACAATTTATTACAGATGTTAGATGTGTAACAGTGTCATTACATAGCTGACGGACAGTTAATACTTTTAACAAGCAAACAACTGTCGTCATTCTCTTCCGTATACTCTGATTCAACTAAATACAAAACATTTATAAGAACTTTTCAGTTTATTTGTCATTGTTTTTGGTCGATGGCTGATATTATCTCATATTGTAAACATATTCATGAAACTTACTTTTAGTGAATTACAATAAAGTAGATATAATATGTGAATCACTAATAATCATTCTATATGTATTTTTGATTTCTACGAATGTTAGGTCATTGTAGTTTTGGCATCACATTTGCAGAACATTGAAGCAGAAAAACAAAAACTGCGCACCCAAGTTAGACGCTTATGTCAAGAGAATGCCTGGTTGCGAGACGAACTAGCAAACACACAACAAAAACTTCAAGCTTCAGAACAAACAGTAGCTCAGCTTGAAGAAGAGAAAAAACATCTCGAGTTTATGGCATCTGTCAGAAAATTTGACGAAAATCAGGAAGGTGACGATAATTTCGAAAAAGTGCGAGCGGATCCTGTGGTCGAATTATTTCCAGAAGATGAAACAGAGGAGCGAAGCAATATGTCTCCAACACCCCCAAGTCAATTTGCGAATCATGCGAATGCTGGATACGAAATTCCAGCACGACTAAGGACGTTACATAACTTGGTTATACAATATGCTTCTCAGGGACGTTATGAAGTAGCTGTGCCTCTTTGTAAACAAGCATTAGAAGATTTAGAAAAAACTAGTGGTCATGATCACCCTGATGTTGCTACTATGTTAAACATTTTGGCATTAGTATATAGAGACCAGGTACGTATAAAACATGTTTTAATTCTTCTATTGGTGTAATAAGACCTTTTTTAATGATTACGTCTAATTCATAAGGCATATATAAGTTCTTCCTTGCCGTAGCATCTACCATACATAGTACTTTAAACCTAATATACCAAATACAGTCACAACGGTTAGTATTTGATAAAATATAATTCTACTATTCTTCTCAAATATCATATTTGCATTTCGGTATTCATTAATCAATCTACTGAAAAACACTATTTATAGCGGCTTATACTATGTTCACACTATGAGTTTAAACATGTTATAATTCCGATTTCATGTTTTAAGCGAAATAACATGTTTTCCCTAACATTATTTCGTGTATGTATGTATGTATGTGTGAAGTCACCATCAGTTCATTTCGGACCTTCTGGGCGAAACACAAAGCTTCCCCATGTGACTCAGGTTGGCAATCCACTCCATCATCCAGTCATTCACTTGTAAGATACCCTGATGCACCCCCAGCCAGTGGTGGTAAATTGCGAACCGAACGCCGATGCTTCTGCAAATCCACTAAAAAATGTTCACCGAGCGTAAGCATGCGGTAGGTTCGATTCTATTCCCTCGGCTAATGCGAAGGTGTTATGTGCAGCAATCTGTCGGCGAAGCTGTCCCATCCTGGTTTTGAAATTATCAATGCACACGTGATCAGCACAAAAAAAAATGTTTTGCTCGATTGATAAATCGATCAATAGCAATTCAAACGGTATTATTTTGACATTATCAGTGTGCGTAGGGTGGCTCGATATGGAAAATAGTAAGTTTTAGATCTTTTGCAAATTTTATGGTTTTTGGTTACAGAATCAATAACAATAAGAATTGAATAATTTGGAGCATTTCCGTCGAGGGTATGGTGGCTCAATATGCAAAATTTGTAATTTTTTTAATATAATTTGGACATTTTCAGTGAACGTAGAGTGGCTCAATATGAAAAAGGGTTTTTTTTTACTTTTGCAATTTGGGTGTTTAATAGTTTGGTGAGTGAATAGCAAATAAAATTGAGTAATTTACTGTTCAATTGATTGGTGAATCAATAGCAGTTCGACATTTTCAGAGAGCGTAGAGTGGCGCAATTTGAAGATTTAATTATTTTTTTGCTAATTCGATCTTTTATTAAATAGTAAAAATACTTTGGACATTCTCTGGTACCGCAGAGTGTTTCTATTTTAAAAATTGAGAAATTTTTGCTAATACCAATTCGATGGTTTGTTAATTGTTGGATCAATAGCAGTTCGAATTGAATAATTTTAGCATTTTCGGTGAGTGGCGCAATATAAAAATTTGTGAATGTTTTGACTTTTGCTGATTTCATGTATGGGGTGTAGTTCATGATCATCCCTATCCTGCGGTTTTCGAGTTGTGTGCGCACCTACAGAGAGAATGAGAGTCTATCGGAGACAGTTACACAATCACTCACAGAGAGAACAACGCACCGCAGTTATATTAACCTCGAGCGGAAAGAAGGACGCTTTCCTCACAAACTAAGAAATACATAAAATCAGTTTGAACTCCCGTGAACGGTTCGTTTTTTATTTTGTTTTCGCTTCCGTCCACCACAGTTGGTGACCCCGACGTGATTTTGCAAGTATCGTACGAGTGTGCATTTTCGCGATATTTCGATTCCGGTTTTCTTCGGCTCGGTCCGGCAACTTAACCTCACCTCCGTTTCAATCGGCGCGTTCCGGCACCCAATCTTCATTGTTCAACCATGTCAGAAGAGGAAAACGACACTCCTCGCACTGCCGCGGTTTCAGTAAAACTTCCGGAATTCTGGAAGACGGATCCAGAAATGTGATTCGCACAGGCGGAAGCACAGTTTGTCTTAGGCAACGTCACGAAGGATGAAACTAAATTTTACCACATCATCGCAAAAGTGGACGATTCGGAAATCTGTCACATAGCCGAGTTGGTTGCAAATCCACCACTACAGGAGAAATACAAAGCCATCAAAGATAGGCTTATCGCACGGTTTGCTCTCTCTCCACAAGCCCGGTTTGAACGGTTACTGGGATCGTCCGATCTCGGAGACATGCGCCCTACACATCTTTTGTCTAAGATGCAGGAACTCGCAAACGGACTAAATGTCAACGACGATCTCCTCAAAATGCTGTTTCTGCAACGGATGCCAGCCCACATTCGACCCGTATTGACCATCAGCGATGGAACGTTAGCCAAGCTAGCGGAAATGGCCGAAACCCCGCAAACAGCTGCCGTATCTATTAAATCCGAGGCAAATGAAGAGATGCAAAAAATGAAGGAACAACTGGAGGTGCTCAGCACGGAACTTCGTCGATTCAAGCCTGGCCTGACTCAGGATATGGTCGATCGTCGTCACGCTCCAGAAGCGAATCAGAGGTATGCTGGTACCATCGGAAGCACGGAAAACATGCAGAACGATGCAAGCAGCCGTGCAATTATAACCAACCAAAAAACTAAGTGCTTTCCCACCCGAGTCGGCCGAGGTGGGCTCCGTTTTTTCAAGCCGACGACTGAAATTATATGACAGGACGAGTGGTATTCGCTATCTCATTGACACCGGCTCCGACGTCTCAATCGTCCCAGCTTCAAAACGAGACAAGCAATCAACGCCGATTCCGTTTTCACTACACGCAGCCAACGGGTCGGAAATCAAAACATATTCGACCAAGCTCATTACTACGGATCTTGGACTAAGAAGGCGTTTTACATGGAACTTTTTAGTATCAGATGTCAGCCACGCAATAATCGGAGCCGACTTCTTAGCTCACTTTGCTCTACTCATTAACATAAAAACCCGAAACCTTATCGATGCTAAGACGAATATGCGATCTAGCGGAGAATTAACGAAAGCTGATGTTCACACGATCACCACCGTTAATTGGAATCACCCATTACACGAACTCTTGAAAAAGTATCGGGAAATTACACTTCCAGCCACCTTACGAGCAAAAACAGAACATGGCGTCACACACCACATCGTAACAAAAGGACCGCCAGCTGCATCAAAAGTCAGACGAATGCACCCGGACAAACTTAGAGCAGCTAAGGAGGAATTCGCCTTGATGAGCGAACTCGGAATTTGTCGTCCTTCTAGTAGCAGCTGAGCTAGCGGCATTTGATCGTTGTAAGCACTCACTTGCAGAAACTACACTCCTCCATTACCCAGATTTAAAGAAAGAACTGGCGCTCATGATCGACGCGTCGAACACGGCTGCCGGAGCAGTACTGCAGCAGCTATCTGGATCAGCGTGGCAACCACTTGGTTTTTATTCCGAAAAATTTTCGACGCCGCAGAGGAACTACTCCACATTCGGGCGCGAGCTAACAGCTATGAAGATGTCTGTCAAATATTTTCGGTATTTCTTGGAAGGTCGCAAATTTGTTATCTTCACCGACCACAAGCCCCTCACATACGCCATGACGACAAACTCGTCTTGTAGACTCCCTCACGAAGGGCGATATTTAAAATACATCTCATTGTTCACTACCGACATTCGACACATAAATGGAACTGAAAATATCGTGGCCGATGCAATGTCCAGCGAGGAAGCATTATCCGGCATCGATCTCTCGGCGCTCGCAGAAGACCAGGAAAGCGACGAGCAATTAAAAGTGCTGTTGAAGTCATCAACATTGAAGATAGAGCCCATTCGAATCCCCAGTGTTTCTGGCCCTGTATACTGTGATGTTTCCGTAAATAATCGTATTCGCCCCTTCGTTCCATAAAAGCATCGTACTAGCATAATGCAACATTTCAATGGTCTGGCGCATCCCGGTACAAAAGCAACGCGGAGGTTGATATGTGACAGATTTGTGTGGGCATCCATGAATCGGGACATCAATAGATTCGTCCGAGCCTGTGTTGTCAGCTGTCGAAAACAAATCGGCACACTATTTCAGCATTAGGAACATTCGACCCTCCTAAATCACGATTTCAACACATACACATCGATCTGGTTGGCCCGCTACCGCCATCTAACGGAAACCGCTATGTGCTGACCATGATAGATCGCTTCACGCGTTGGCCAGAAGCAGTTCCACTACCTGATATGACAGCGCCTACTGTTGCCAAGGCATTAACTTCCTGTTGGATAGCGCGATTCGGTTCGCCTGAAACAGTAACATCGGACTAGGGACGTCAGTTCGAGTCCGACTTGTTCCGTGAGCTTCTTTGCATCCTTGGGTCACATCACATTCACACAACGGCATACCATCCTCAGGCAAATGGAATAGTGGAACGTTTTCACCGAACCTGAAAGACGACGTTGATGTGCCGGAAAAGAATCAAATGGAGCGAAGAGCTTCCGGTGGTACTTTTGGGACTGAGAAGTGGGTATCGCGAGGATTTAAAGTGTTCTACTGCTGAACTAGTTTACGGGCAACCACTACGCTTGCCAGGAGAGTTTTCGACCCCCCATCTTCAAGCATCGATCGCACGGACTTCGCACAGCAGCTTCATCAATACTTCTCAGGCATGCGGGCACCCAAAACAAATCACCATTCAAAGCCTTCAGTATTCAGACACAGTGCGCTCAACTCTTGCAGTCACGTATTCATCCGTGTTGATTCGGCCCGTCGTTCCCTACAACAGCCATACGAGGGACCTTATCAAGTGACAAGCCGTAACAACAAACATTTCGAAGTTATCATCTCTGGAAAAAAGCAAACTATTTCAATAGACAGAATTAAACCAGCGTTTTTATGCGAGCAGGACATCGAGCATCACCCAGCGGAGGACACTCGTACAGTCGGGAGGGGCGCCTATGGGGTGTAGTTCATGATCATCTCTATCCTGCGCTCTTCGAGTTGTGTGCGCACCTACAGAGAGAATGAGAGTCTATCGGAGACAGTTACACAATCACTCACAACGCACCGCAGTTATATTAACCTCGAGCGGAAAGAAGGACGCTTTCCTCACAAATTAAGAAATACATAAAATCAGTTTGAACTCCCGTGAACGGTTCGTTTTTTATTTCGTGTTCGCTTCCGTCCACCACACATGTTTCATTTAATAGTGAATGTTTTTCCATAATTACGTTTATTTCTGAAGGCAATTTATATAAGTTTTTCTTCGTCGTAGCATCACTTTTACATAGAATTCTTATCCTAACATAATACTAATTTATTCACAACGATTTTAGTTTAATAACACATATTCCTTTTATTTTTTAAATATCATATTTTTTTAACCAAACGATTAACTGCTATAAATTATAAATTAAACTGAAAGTTTTATACATTTTGTTGTTGATTTCGTAACCTATTTTGAGTTTGTTTTTATCAGCACATCATTTTCATTAAAATTTTGCTATTGGATGAACAAATGGACGCATTAAGAGTCAGAACAAACTCTCAAAAGGATCAAACTTCAATTGTCTTTATGGAATGATAAAGAAGTTTCATGTAAGAAAGGTCACGACAAGCAAGAATGTCTCGAACTGGGACATTGGATAGTCTACCTTGGGTACGCAAGGAATTTATTAGTTGAAATTTGACATCACGATACTCCACGCATGTCCAAACGACATGATCAATATCGCGATAGCCTTCGCTACAAGCACAATGATTAGTTTAGGAAAGTCCAATTCAAAGAAGGTGTGCATCTTTTTTTTCATAAATACGTTTATTTCATAGGCATAAGTTTTTCTTCGCCGTGGCATCCACAATACATAGTACTTTAAACCTAATACATTTCGAATATTATATTAGTATGTTGGTATTCATTAATTAATCTAAACACTGTTTTTATCAAACGAGTTGCTATTATAAATTACATTAAATAAAATACAATAATGTTGTACATGATCTTATAACTATTTCAGGTTTGTTTATATCAGTTCATCACTTTTATTTAATATAAGATAGCGCAGTCGGTGTTGAACAGTCGTTCGCACCGCACGCGTATAGCTCTTGGCTCCTGGAATTTTTTTTCTGGCTACCTAGAGTTTCATTGATTCAAGGCTTCAGTCTTTTTCAAGGCTACCTGAATCACTAACTAAGTGATACAAAGAGTGATATTAGAGTGACTAAGTGATACAAAGAGTGATATTAGAGTGACTAAGAAATTAATCAGCCTTTTTTAAGGCTAGCTAGGAGTCTAATCGAAGACTAATTTAGCCTAGTTAATTTAATTTAAAATTTCATTAATTTCAAAAATGCCTGCGTCCAACCGGAAAGGCAACAAGCCTAAGGCTAAAAATAATTCAATACGGAATAAATCACAATCCGTTATTCAACATTTTTCTAATAACATTCACGATCTTATAGAATCTGAATGTAAAAATAAAAGACAACGGACGGATTTCCCTTCCGTTGATCCTATGCCGTCTAACAATATTTACGAGATTCTTCCTGAATCCGATTGTAGCGACATAGAAGAAAATTCTTCAAAAATTCCCAAAATGGACGCTTGTCGTTCTGGGAAGAAACATCAATCTATGCCACCAGTGACGGTGATGATTTCCGACTTCAAAGCATTCCGTACTGAGCTTTCTACTTTTCTCCCGGAAGTAAAAGTCTCATTTCAAATCGGACGAAGAGGAGAATGTCGAGTCTTGGTGGATGGATTGGAAGATTACGAACGTCTTATTCGATATTTGTCCGAAAAACTTCATAAATTTTATTCATATGATATAAAATCAGACAGACCCTTCAAGGCTGTCTTGAAAGGATTATCAAATGATCAAAGTATTGATGAAATTAAAAATGAACTAAAAGAATTGCTTGGTTTTGCCCCTTCCCAAGTAATACTTATGAAAAAAAGAGCGAATGGTACTTCTAAACCACGCTCTGGAATTTCCCATGAACTTTACCTAATACACTTCAATCGAAGTGATGTAAACAATTTGAAAACTTTAGAAAAAGTACGTTTCATTTCCCACATTAAAATTCATTGGGAACATTATAAACGGCATAATCGTATTGCAAACTTAACGCAATGTCGTCGTTGCCAAGGCTTCGGTCATGGAACCAAAAATTGTCATATGGATATACGGTGTTTGAATTGTGGTAAATCGCATTCGAAAGACGTTTGTCCAATGAATGAAACCACTGATAAATTTTCATGTTCAAATTGCAATGGAAATCATAAATCCAATTATTTGAAATGTCCTGTCAAGGAAAAAATTTTAAACGCTCGTTCGCTTAGACAACAAGTCAAATCAACGACCTTAAATTTACAGAACATACCTGAAAATTCTTCTAAGGCACCTGCCAATTCGTCTTCTAACGAAAACAATTTATTGACAGGTAGATCGACCTCGTCATCATCTTCTTCTAATGTCAGTTATGCTGGTATATTAGGTAGAAATCTATCTCCTATTTCTTCTAATGTAAATAATCAAAACACAGGACCGCCTTGCAGTTCTTCTTCTAACGAAAACAATTTATTAATAGGTAGACCGGCCAAATCATCTTCTTCTAATGGCAGTCTACCTACAAATATTCCTTCAATGCCATTCGCTTCTTTAAATGAAGTCGATTTAGGCGATATAACTGAAAATAAAATGATCTACCTACAAGATCAACTTTTTCAAATGATCATCCAAATGAATTCGACTTCATCACTTTTTGAAGCATTTCAAATCGGATGGAAATTTGCAAATAATATTATAATGAATTTAAAATTTAACAGTGATGTTAAATAATTATTTGAATATTTTAAATTGGAATGCTCGATCTTTGAAATCGAGTGAAGATGAATTTTATAATTTTCTCAAAGTTCACAGAATTCATATTGCCATTGTGACAGAAACTTTTCTTAAACCAAATGTAAAATTGAAAAGTAATCCACATTATGTGGTTCATCGATTTGACAGGTTTACTGGAATTGGTGGTGGAGTTGCCATTTTTGTCCAACGGCAAATTAAACATCGAATTTTACCTTCTTTCAATACTAAAGTTATTGAAAGCTTGGGAATCGAAGTTGAAACCATTCATGGAATTTATTTCATCGCTGGAGCATATTTGCCATTCCAATGCACCGGCGAACAATTAAATTTCTTTAAAGGCGATTTGCAAAAACTTACAAGATATCGATCGAAATTTTTCGTAATAGGGGACTTAAATGCTAAGCATGTCCAGTGGAATTGTAGACAAAATAACAGTAATGGTAAAATACTTCATAATCAACTCTCAGCTGGTTACTTTACAGTTCTTCATCCCAGTAATCCTACTTGTTTCTCTTCCGTGAAAAACCCGTCTACAATTGATCTGGTTCTAACAGATCAAAGTCACATTTGTAGTGAACCGATTACCCATGCTGATTTTGACTCAGATCATCTTCCAGTAACATTCAGACTTTCCAACGAAGCTTTAATTAATCCAATTAGTTCTATATTCAACTATCATAGAACTAATTGGTTGGATTACAGATCTCACATTGAAAATCATGTGGATCATGAAGCTATTTTAGAAAATTCTGCGGATATCGACACAGCAATTGATAATTTGAATCATTATATTATCGAAGCTAGAAATCTTTCAGTTCCCAAAGCTCAAACTAAATTAAATTCTCCTATCATCGATGACAATCTTCAACTGCTCATTCGGTTGAAGAATGTTCGTCGACGACAATATCAACGTTCTCGTGATCCTGCTATGAAAAACATAGTTAAGGATTTACAAAAAGAAATTAAACATAGATTTACTCTTTTGCGAAACGAAAATTTCGCTAAAGAAGTTGAACAAATTAAACCATATTCTAAACCTTTCTGGAAACTTTCTAAGGTTCTTAAGAAACCTCAGAAACCTATTCCTGCTCTCAAGGAAGGAAATCAAATACTTCTTACAAATGGCGAAAAAGCTCAAAAACTTGCTCAGCAGTTCGAGAGTGTCCACAATTTTAATTTGAACGTTGTGAGTCCTATTGAAAATGAAGTCTCACTGAAATATGATCATATTACAACCCAAGTGTTATCACACGATGACATTATTGAGACGAATTTTGATGAAATTAAATCAATTATTGGGAAACTCAAAAACATGAAGGCTCCTGGTAATGATGGATTTTTTAATATTCTTATTAAAAATCTTCCCGATGTTGCCTTGAGACTCCTGGTTAAAATTTTCAACAAGTGTTTTTCATTAGCTTACTTCCCAAAAAGATGGAAAAACGCTAAAGTAATTCCTATCCTAAAACCTGATAAAAACCCAGCAGAAACATCAAGTTATCGCCCAATTAGCTTACTTTCTTCTATCAGTAAACTTTTTGAAAAAATTATCTTGTTAAGAATGATGACTCATATAAATGAGAATTCAATTTTTTTACCAGAGCAGTTTGGTTTTCGTCATGAACATTCAACTACTCATCAACTTGTCAGAGTAACGAACATGATAAAATCAAATAAATCTTCTGGGTTATCCACTGGAGTTGCTCTTCTAGACATAGAAAAAGCATTCGACAGTGTTTGGCACAAAGGTTTAATAGCAAAAATGTCTGATTTCCAGTTTCCTATTTATTTGATCAAAATGATTCAAAATTATTTAACTGATCGTACTCTTCAGGTTAGCTATCAGAATTGTAAATCTGAATTGCTACCCGTACGAGCCGGTGTTCCGCAGGGTTCGAGCGTAGCTCCAATCTTGTATAATATTTTCACTTCTGATCTTCCAAATCTACCCGTTGGTTGTCAGAAATCGCTATTCTGTGACGACACAAGTCTGTTAGCCACAGGTAGAAATCTAAGAGTGATCTGCAGTCGCCTACAAAGAAGTTTAAATATTTTCAGTGATTATCTGTCAAAATGGAAAATTAAACCAAATGCAGCAAAAACGCAATTAATTATCTTTCCTCACAAGCCAAGAGCTTCTTTTCTTAAACCAAACAATAATCACATTCTCAAATTGAATGGCTTGGAATTGACATGGTCTGATCAAGCTAAATACTTAGGTTTAACGTATGACAAAAAACTCACTTTCAAGGATCACATTGAAGGAATCCAGGCAAAGTGTAATAAATATATTAAATGTTTATATCCTCTTATAAACAGAAATTCTAAGCTCTGTCTAAAAAACAAATTGTTAATTTATAAACAAATTTTCAGACCAGCCATGCTTTATGCGGTACCAATTTGGTCAAGCTGTTGTTCCACCAGGAAGAAAACGCTTCAAAGGATTCAGAATAAAATTCTGAAAATGATTCTGAAGCGTCCTCCCTGGTTTAGTACAAATGAGTTACACAGACTCACAAATATAGAACCATTAGATGTAATGTCACATAATATTATAAGCAAATTCCGACAAAAATCGATGCAATCTTCAATTGAATCGATTCGCTCTCTGTATTAATTAGTAAGTTAGTATATAAGTTCCTTTTCCCATTACACAATACAAGTAGGTTTAGAATTTTCCCTACACAAAAATCTCAGAATTGCGGAAGCAAATGATGTCTTCATGGTAATAACCAAATCATATATATATATATATAACAGGGCTGAAAAGTCACCACTTGTGGCTGAACACCCAATTCAAATCTTAATAATTTAATTTTAACTCATATTCCAATAGTTATTTAAAAAAAAAAAAAATATATATAAGATAGCTGGCTATTGGTTGAACTCATGGAAGAGAAAACAGTCTAACATAAAATAGAATTTAAATTATAACTCCAATGGACTTAATGAAATGATAAACAAGTTTCATGTAAGGTACGTCACGACAAGCAAGAATGTCGCGAACTGGGACATTGGATAGTCTATCTTGGGTACGCAAGGAATTTATTAGTTGAGATCTGACATCACGATACTCCACGCATGTCCAAACGACATGGTCAATATCGCGGTAACCTTCGCCACAAGCACAATGATTAGTCTCGGAAAGTCCAATTCGAAGGAGATGTGCATCTAATGTGTTATTCCTTTTATAGATTAAACATTCCTTCGATTTCTAGTATAAAGTTGTTGCTTGTCAAATAAACATTAAAGGAAAGGACTTTTCATTGATTCGGTATATATTCCTCCAAGATCACAAGTTGGACAGCGACAGCTTAGGGTAATTGTCGAAGCCCTTTCTTCTCCATGTTTGATTTTAGGAGATTTCAATTCGCACGGAATAATGTGGGGTTCCGTTTACAATGATAGCAGATCATCTTTAATATATAATATTTGCGACAAGTTCAACATGACACTTTGGAATATGGGTAGCATGACACCTCTGTATTTTTAGACATTAAAGAAGCATTTGATTCAGTTTCCATTGATGTTCTTGCAGACAAGCTCCAGCAGACATGGACTTCCAGCGGTTATAATTAATTATTTGCACAACCTTTTGTCAGAGAAGTGCATGTTTTTTTTTCACATGGCGATTTGGCAACAATCAGAATTAGCTACATGGGTCTCCCGCAAGACTAACACCTCAGTCCGCTCCTCTATAATTTCTATGTTAACGACATTGACAGCTGTCTCGTAACCCGATATACACTAAGACAATTGGCAGATGATGGCGTGGTTTCAGTTACTGGACCCAAAGCTATTGATCTTCAAAAACCATTGCAAGATACCTTAGATAAATAGTTCATTTGGGCTGTTCATCTGGGTATCCAATTCTCTGCGGAGAAACAGAGCTGGTCGTCTTTTCAGGCTTCATATGATGACACATATAATGAGTTTTGAAGTGCTGGCGGGAGTTCTTCCATTGGAAGATCGTTTTTGGGAGCTTTCATCGCGACTGCTAATAAGATGTGAAGTACTGAATATTTTGGTTATTAGTAACTTCGAAAAACTAGTCGAGCTTCAATCTCAAACAACATTTATGACAGTATATTTTAACCATATGTCACAGGAAATCTACCCTTCAAGATATATTCCTATCCGTGACAGCCTCCTAAATGTCCCTGACTCAATTTTATTTTTCGACACATCCATGCAGCGCGAAGTGCATGGAATCCCGGAACACCTACGCTCGATGGAAATCCCAAAAATATTTACAAGTAAGTTCAGGCATATTGACTCTGAGAAAATATTTTACACGGACGGATCACAAATTGAAGAGGCTACTGGGTTTGGTATATTCAACAATAATATTTCGGCTTCATTTAGGCTTCAAAAACCCGCTTCTGTTTATATAGCAGCAGATCATTTTTTGAAGGTGTAATTTTAGGTGTCTTTTTTTGGTATTTTGTGACCTTGAGGAGTGACAAACGAGGTATCTTCGCTATTTCCGTCAGAGTCAGATTTCTCTTCTGCAAGATTTGAAAACCCGTTTTCGGTTTTCAAAGGTGGGACATAAATTATCGTTTTAAGCATTTCTGCATATTTGTGCTTAGAACGTGCTTTTAAAGAAAGCTGCATTTTATCATTACGCAACTTAAATGCACCGCATACTGAAAAATCATCATGAGGACTCTCCCCACAATAAATACATGTTTGAATTTCTTTATTGCAATCGTTGTCCTTATGGGGCCATTCACACTTAATACATTTCGACTTATTACTACAGTAAGTAGCTGTGTGGCCAAAATTTTTGCAGTTCGTGCAATTCATAACATTTGGTACGAAAAGCCGAGCAGGAAAGCGAACTCTATCGATGTGGACATGGCTAGGCAAGGCAAATCCAGCGAATGTCACTCGAAACGAATCTGAAGGTCGATAAGTTTTGTTTCCTTCTTCGAAAAATGCTGAGTACAATTGCTTGCACTCGGGTATCCTTACTCCCTTAAGCATAGAGTTTTTAAAGCGGCCAACTCCATGCTCAAGCAACTCTTTAACCGAAAGACCCGCTTCGGTGATAACACCGTCTATTTCAACGTCTTGCGAAGGAATACATACGCGATATTCGCGGATAAATAATTCACAAACAACAATCTCGTTAGCCTGCTTTAAGGAATCGACTACAACGCGGATCTTGTGTTTATGGGCTTTTACTATCTACTTTTACTTTTATCTTTGGTAGTGGGAAATCGTGATGTCAATTCTTTAGATATCTGGAATAAATTTAATGCCTTCATTTTACGCCGAAAATAGACTATCCATGGGCCCGCAGAAGTTTCATTGTACAACTTCGTTCTATGCGAGTTAGGAACCGTTAAATTTTCGCCTGGTGGCAGATATGGATCTGCTGAATTCTCATCCATTAGATCATTCATTACATAAATATGTTTAAATAATTAATCTCAACTGATTTATATAAACGAGAATAAACTTTGAAGTTAAATAAAATAAAATTATAGATCTACCTGTTAGTCGCTTTCTGTGTTCCACAGGTACTCGGCGTGAAGCTCGCTCCAACTGTTTTAAATTTGCTGTGTTCTATCTCCGTTACTCTGCCGTCGTGGTCTTCGCTCAGCTTGGTGTGTACGCTGCCTGTACCTGGCCTTAGATACAGCGTTGTAGCTCTTGTTGACGATTAAGTGTGATGCATCTTGTGTAGCACCACACGATAACGCTTCGTTGATTCGGTGATAGCCGTTAACTCCAAATCACTGGATGATTTGGACGTTTTGAGCGAGCGGTTTAGGGTGGTTAAATATGAAAAATGGTGAACATTTTGAATTTTGCATGTTCGATGCTCTATTCATTAGTGCATTAATTGCAATTAAAGTTTGTTAATTTTGGATAATCTCAGCGAGAGCTGTATGGTTTAATTCCATGCCAGTGGTGGTAACGTGGGAACCGAACACCGATGCTTTGTACATATTTGTTCAGAAATACTTTCCTAGCAAAAATATACAAACGCTGTTCATTCGGTTTACGGTAAAGTTCGTTTGCTGTTCGGTTATATGTTATGTTCCAAACCATTCAGTGGGCAGACCATCGGCCAAGGTCAATTGAGCCTTTTCGATGCGTATTTTTATACCGCGTTAAAATCTGCGGTCGAAATCACAGGCACTTCGACGATTTGTATGTTTAAATCCGATGGTTTCATCACCACTACTATTGATAAATTAATCAATACAGCATCCAATTTGCCAAAACAATTTACAACTCATCATATATAGCTGCCTTACCACCGAACAAAGTGATTGAATCCTAATATTCCTGAAAATGTTCAAAATTATCCTATTCGAAAATAATTCATTCACTAATCAATGAAGCATCGGATCTGCAAATGCAAACACTAACATTGTTCATATAGGATACTACGCTCGGCAGAAATTTTCTATTAGAACTACTATTGATTCACCAATTAATAGAACAGTGAATCGATATATGTCAAATATTTTAAAATTTTCCAAATAGCACCACCCCACGGTCGTCGAACACGTCTAAAATTATCAAATTTCAACTGCTCTTGATTCACTATTACATGGAACATGAAATCAGCAAAAGTCATTTGACTTATTTACAAGTTTTCATATTGCGCCACCCTACGCTCGCTGAATAAGTAAAAAATTATCCAATTCGAACTCCTATTGTTTCCAAAATCAACAGACCATCGAATTAGCCTAAGATTCAATTTTTGTCGATTTTTCAAATAGAACCACCCTACGTTCGCCGAAAATGTCTAAAATTGTTAAATTTTAATTGCTTTTGATTCAATGTTTAATAAAATATCAAATTAATAAAAGTCGAAATATTTACAAATTTTCATATTGCGCCACCCTACGCTTGCTGAAAATGTAAAAAATTATCCCTGTTTGCATATATTACATCATGTAAATCTTTCTACCATTTATTATTCACCGTGGATTTGACAGTTGAGAGAAAAATGTAACTACGCAATAGTTAGAACTGAGACGCAATTCGAATAAAACGTATTTTCTGATACTACGGGTTTTTTCATAAATTTCCGTTGTCCATTGTAGCATCGGTGGTTCCTCGTTGGTAATTCCGAGTACATCTTTACAGTCCGCTACATTAGTTGGTCCTTCTACACCGGATAAAATAGTAAACAGCGAAGGATGAGCTGGTATCCCGACGAAATGCATTGCTAATGCAGTTGAAATGGGAGCGCTCGGAAGCAGACAAAATTCATGACCGGAATGCATCGATCGGTGAAGCAGTTGATCGGCTTGACCAGTTGAAAGAGATTGCTGATAACTTTCGGAAAACGCAACGAGAAATAGAAGAAAATCAACCTGATGCAGAGGCGATTGCGTCAGTGCACAATTATCGAGAGGAATTTACTGCTAACTATTATCGCGCAAAAGATTGTTTGGAGCATTATTTAACACAATTGAAGGAGGATAGTATTGACACAGCTTCCATAACTAGTGAAACCACGGTTGTCAATACATGCCAGGACCTGAAGGAAGCGATGAAAATGCTGCTAGAATCTCAGCGAACGATGATGCTAGCAAACCAGGGGTGGCATTATGTATCTCGATTCGACTGAAATTTTATCGAATCGACCACGTTTCGTATTATGGTTCTCGATTCGAAGTCGATCATCGAGCTTCGTTCGACTTCACTCGAAGAAGTATTAGATTATCGAGAAGTTTTGGCATTATGGAACCAAAACAATCGAGCTCGTAAACGACTGAACTCGATAAGAAATGGTCGAAAGCCTTATTACTATCGACTATGAGTTTTCGAATACGTTTCTTTTTTATTTAGGTAGTTATCGATAACATCTTAGATTTTCATAAACACATTAGTATTGATAATCTTTATTTTAATGCATTGTTTTGTATATTGTTATATATATTTTGTGTGTTTACTTAAAATAACAAAAGTAAGTCTAAACTGACCTATGCCCATTAACTGTAGTTTGTCATAAAATTTTTGAATCCTGTGGAATGAAAACGTCGCTCAAACGGATTGTAGGAAAAAGCTTATTCGCTCGATAACAATGAGCAAATAATGTTTTTACCCATATATCTAACTCAAGTAAATTGAAAAATTTGTCCAAACACCTTGAAAGTATTTAGAATATGCCAAAAGCATCACAATCTCATGCTATTAGCGTGTATTTGACTCTTCAATAGTACATAAATAGATTATGAATACTACAAAAAATGGGTTGCTTCTGGTATATTAGCTAAAGCAATATCCTAATAAATATGATAAAATACTATAAAGAAAGCTGCAAAACCTAAAAGCCTTTGATTAAAACTACACATATGGATGACGTAAATTGTATTAGACTTGAAACAACACATGAAAAATACAGATTTTTTTTTTATTATAATTTCAAAAGTTCATCGATAAATTGTGTACAAGAACACGCTTGAAAAAATTCTTTACGTTTTCAAATGGAGTGGAAACGAATTTGCTTCTTGATTTAAATTTCAGAAATGTGTTCATGTTAATTTCGTGCGGCAACTTAAAACCGCAGTATTACAAACAGTTTGCTTCTTTTCAGTACTTGAACTGAATAAATGTAATCGAAAATACCCAAACAATAATTCAGTTTAATTTTTTCATGATTGCAATGTATATGGGTTTGTTTACCTATGTACAAGGTGAGATGAAAAAACTGCAACAAAGTAAAACGCCATAATTTTTTCATTTTTTTTTAAATTTTATTGAATGAAAGCAAAAAATGTCGGAAATAACATCAAATTTGAGAATCGGTTTAGATTTGTTCGAATTGGCCACCTTTGGCACGAACTATGGCCTTCAAACGGCCAATGAAACCATCACACGCTGCCCGAAAGTGGCTCTGCGGTATTTTGTCCCATTCTCGGCGAAGCGCTTGCTTGAGATGATCGACACTTTGGTATTTTTTAGTGCCAACCTTGCTTTCCAAAATACCCCAGGCACAATAGTCCAACGGATTGGCATCCGGAGATTTTGGTGGCCATCGTGCGGTGGAAATGAAGCGAGGAACCTCATTTCTTAACCATTCTTGGGTGGCGCGTGCTGAGTGCGATGGTGCTGAGTCCTGTTGGAATGTCCAAGGTCTGCGGCCGAAATGTTTGCGTGCCCAGGGCTTCAGAACTCCCTCCAAAATATTTTCGCGATAGATTTGCGCATTTATTTTGACCCCACGGTCGATGAATACGAGCGGCGAGCGACCATCGGCTGTTATGGCGGCCCACACCATCACCATGGCCGGCTTTTGAGCTCTGGTGGCCAACCGAAGTTGCAAATTTTCAGCTGACCTCTCTGGCAAGTGAACACGATCATTTTGTTTGTTTACAAACTGCTGGATAACGAATGGTTTCTCATCGGAGAAAACCAAATTCGGCAGTTCACCACTTTCGGCCAAGCGAAGCAACTCTTTAGCTTTTTCGAGTCTAACTTTTTTTTGCGCATCAGTAAGATCTTGCACTTTTTGGAACTTCAATGGCTTTAGTCCAAGCTCATTTTTCAATATTTGCCGAATGGCATATTGCGATATGTTCAGCTCACGAGCCATTTTTCGGCCACTGCGACGCGGATTTCGTTCAATTCGCTTCTTCACTTTTCGAACCATTTCTGCCGATGTTGCTGTTTTTTTTCGTCCACTTCCTTGACGTCGGGCTACGCTACCAGTATCACGGTAACGAGCGATGGTACGAGACACAAAAGATTTATTCACTTTTAAATGCTGGAGGGCTCTAACGATAGCCACTTGTGGTTTTCCAGCCAAATGCAAAGCAATCACACTATCACACTTGAATTCCATCGCAAATAACTTTTTTTCTGAAAAATTCCCACCAAAATGCTTTTGTGCGCTTGTAAATAATATAATGAGCTGTCACTAGAATAAATCTGACAGCTGTGGGACGAGCGGTTTAGAAATGACAGCAGTCTGAAGTTGGTTGCAGTTTTTTCATCTCACCTTGTAGGTTATGACCAGATATGCCAGATATTTTCATAGAAAATCTGTATTGATTCGTATAAAATATCAATATTTATCTGTATTCGCTAATAAAATGAAATTTCTACAATACAATTATGTTAAAAGGTGCTATTCCAATAGATTATGGTTATAGAGTGGTAGATTAAATTTCATATCTTATATTATATCCATCGACGAAATTTTATAGTTATTTCCTATCAACAACAATTGAATTATGGTGCCATATACTTGTCTAATTTAAAAAAGTTCACTTCATAAGTTGAGATGGATTTCCAAAACCCAATATGCAACGTCAAGTCAGGTAATACAACTGTCAGTCTGGCAATAATGTTTCATGATGCCAAAACTTGTCTAACTTTTAAGTTCAATTTAGTTACAAATTTTAATATAATTGAATTTCAGTGTTCTTCATTAAATATCTGAACAAAAAATATATATATTAAAAAGTGATCTGTACGTTGATTCCTAAACGTTTATCTCGTCATTGCAATCAAATAATAATAGATAGCTCAAATACTAATAGATAGTTTAATTTTTTTTCTTAATACTTTTGGTGAAATGTGTAGAAATATGTATTGAATT
Source organism: Malaya genurostris (assembly GCF_030247185.1). Classification (NCBI taxonomy): domain Eukaryota; kingdom Metazoa; phylum Arthropoda; class Insecta; order Diptera; family Culicidae; genus Malaya; species Malaya genurostris. Next base: position 145,810,786 of record NC_080572.1, read on the forward strand.
TAAGAAATCTGTACTCTGTATTAAATCTGTATGCGCATGTAAAAATCTGTATAATACAGATAAATCTGTATAAATGGCATCTCTGGTAATGACAGTTCGAGCGGCGTCAGTCGAAATCTAGTACCACATTGTTAGGATCTCGATCACGAGGTCGAAAGCGATACGTAATGCCTCAGTTCAGTCGAATCGACTTCAAAAATAATCGTTTCGAGCAACTCGATTCGAGATGCATAATGTCAGCCCAGCTTGGAGGAAATGTCGATTCAGCAGGAGGAGAACAGGTATCGAATCGTTCACCCCTGTCAGTAGTTAGACTTCCCCCGATAAATGTACCAACGTTTAGTGGCGAAAGAAAACATTGGAGGTCATTCAAAGACATCTATGAGACAACAATTCATAATCGAATGGATTTGAAAGATTCGATGAAAATGCAGTATTTGGTGTCATATTTGGAAGGCGACGCGAGGCGACTGGTCAGTTCGTTCCCGATTCCGGATGCCAACTACAGAGAAGCATGGGCAACTCTTACAAATTTTTACGACAAGAAAAAGTACACTGTGTTTGCTTTGGTGCGAGAGTTTGTGGATCAATCGGCGATAAATACTGCCAGTTCGAGCAATCTGCGAGGGTTAGTTACCACATCTGATGACGTAGTCCGTCAACTAAACGCGCTTGGAGATGAATTCAACAATCGCGATCCGTGGCTGATCCACCTACTATTGGAAAAAATAGACAAGGAAACTCGTTCGCTGTGGGCGCAAAGAATTATTGACATGGAGAATCCGACGTTCGAAGAGTTTTTGAAATTCTTGGATGATCGATGTGATGCTTTGGAAACGTGTACTGCGTTTTCTAAGAAACCAGATAGGGGAAAGGAGCTAGCAAACAAGCAGCCGCCGATGGAGAAGAAATTGCAGTCTTTGCATACTGCAAAAGCAGTAGAAAAGTGCGCGAAATGCTCCAGAGAGCATCCCGTTTATCAGTGTTCTGAATTTAAAAAGTTAGACATTCAATCTAAACGTGATTTAGTGCAGAAAGCAAAGTTGTGTTATAATTGTTTGCGTTCGTCGCATATCGTTAAAGATAACGACAGATTGTAAAAAACGGCATCATACACTACTATGTCCGTTAGTGGATGGTTCGAGAGATAAACATACGGAGAAGAGTGAAACGAGTAACAATCCTCCAGAAGTTACTGAACCAGTCATCAACGTGCATGTTCAGGAATCAGAATCAGAACAAATTGGCTCAAATGGCACGTTCCCCTTGATACTTGGAGATTTGTACCTTGCCATCAATTTGTTTTTAGCATCATTTTCCCGATATATAAGAGGGAAGGATTGAAAGTAAATAGTAAGGGTTGAACTAGGAGGATGGGAAAAATTGACGACACAAAAACACATAAAAGCAGAAGTAAATTCTGAACCTCTACGAGGTCCCGAACAGTCTGCTGTTAATAAAACCTCCAACTCCCGAGAGGATTTAGAGATCTTACAAAAGCGACACCATTCTGCACTCTCGGAAGAATGCAGAACGATTCGCAGTATGTATGAGCAGAAGTAAATTCGGTACCCCCCAAAGGATGCCAAACAATCTGCTAAACCCTATTTAAGGTGAATACAGAAGGGAATCATTCACTCCAGGAAGAACGATGAACCCTTCTGACTATAGCTCCTTACCACATTGGGTGAGAAACGAGAGAAAATCCTTCAATTTTAGCTCTGCATACACAGACTCAACCATGTATGGAGAACCAAAAACCCGGATACGTAGCTGCGTCAATGCGGGACAGTTACATATCAGATGATATGAAGTACCATAATCGCATTCACACAAATCACACGAATAATACTCAGCACGTTGAATAGTAGCCATGTGATAATTGAGTTTGCAATGTCCAGTCAGAGCTCTGACCAGAATACTGCAATGATGCTTGGAGAAATGCAGTAGACACTTTGACATTTTCAGATTTAAATCTGGTAGAAATGCTTTTGTCTGAGCGCAAGTTTGCAAGCTGCGCCAGTAGCTGGCATGTTTGGATGCAGCCCAAGAACGAATCTTGTGCTTTATCCAACTAGTTGAAAGTGGTAAAGCTGGCTCAGGACCAACGAAATCATTCGTTGCACCAGCTCTAGCCAACTCATCAGCCCATTCATTTCCAGTAATACCAGAATGGCCGGGTACCCATAAGAAGTAAACAGCATTTGAAATGCTGAGGTCTTCAATTTGAGTTCGACATGCGATCACTAGATTCGACCGTGAGTCATTCGAACTGAGTGCTTTTAAGGCTGCCTGACTGTCGGAGCAAAAATAAATTCGCTTACCACAGATCCTCTGCTGAAGTGCCGATTGTACTCCACACAGAATCGCGTAGATTTCTGCTTGGAACACAGTACAGTATCTACCAAGTGAATGAGACTGCTCCAGCCTCATTTCACGACAGTAGACACCAGCACCAGCACGACCATTCAACAGAGAACCGTCCGTATAACAAACTATGTGTTCATCAAGTTGTCGTTCCAGACAACCAGACAACCATTCCTCACGAAGAGGATAGCTCACATTGAATGTTTTGAAAGGAAAACTGCATGTGAGAGTTAGGTCACTAGGAGCGAGTAAATACTCATCCCACGTAACCATTTGAGACCACAAGCGAGTGTGGCTGGTAGCTTAATCTAATGGGTTACTGTTCCAAAGCCCTGTAACCCTAAGACGGTATGCACAAGATAATGCTTCTTGTTTTAGGAACACATGTAGTGGTTTAATACACAGTAGCGCCTCTAGAGCAGCAGTAGGAGTTGTCGTGAATGCTCCTGTCATCGCCATTAGGACCATCCTTTGGAGATGATTTAGCTTTGACTGAACTGTCGCGACTTCTCCTTTCTGCCACCATACAAGACATCCATATGCTAAAATTGGTCTAACAATAGTTGTGTAGATCCAATGAATATATCTGGGTTTGAGTCCCCATGATTTTCCAAAAACTCGTCTGCATTGACCGAAAGCCATGCAAGCTCTTTTAATTCTGAAGTCAATGTGAGCAAACCAATTCAGTTTTGAGTCAAGAATAACCCCGACGTATTTAACTTGTTCGACCACAGTCACCTCTGAACCAAAGAACTGCAACGGACGAGCTCCTGTGATTATCCTACGATGAGTGAAAAGCACCATTGATGTTTTGCCCAGATTTACAGATAATCCAACCTGACAACACCATTGTTCAACAGGTCGCAGAGCTTGCTGCATTAAATCAAAGAGAGTGTTAATGCTTATACCGGTCATCAATATATGATAATCGTCGGCAAAACCATAAGTCGGAAATCCAAGGTTATTAAGTTTCCTTAACAAACCATCAGCGACTAGGTTCCATAAAAGTGGGGATAGTACACCACCTTGAGGACACCCACGGACACTCAGCTTTCTAATCTCTGCTTGCCGAAGCGATGAACAAAGAAGTCGATTGCTAAGCATTGCGTGTATCCAATTTGTGATACTTGAAGGTATGCCATGACCACGGGCTGCTTCCAGAATTGAATTGAAAGACACGTTATCAAAGGCACCTTCAATATCTAGGAAAACTCCCAAGCAAGATTGCTTTTGTGAGAAAGCTTTTCCACAACACAACATCATGTAACAGGGTTGTAGTGGACTTTCCACGCTGGTAAGCATGTTGCATTCCATGTAGCGGATGCACGCCCGAACTAACCTTCCTGATATAGTGATCTACTATGCGTTCCACTGTTTTAAGAAGAAATGAGCTAAGACTGATAGGCCTGAAACTCTTCGCTTCCTCATAAGTGTCGCGACCGCCTTTGGGAATAAATTTGACAATTATTTCCTGCCAAGCTCTTGGAATGTATCCTGTCGCAAGACTAAAAGTAAGTATTTTCTTCAAAACATGTTTGAAATGTTCATACCCTTTCTGCAGTAACACTGGGAAAACTCCATCCTTTCCAGGAGACTTGTACGGAGCAAAACTCTCAACTGCCCATTTGACCGATTCAATCGTCACAACGCTTCGAGCAAGGGCCGAAAAAAATATGGCAAATATGCGGCAAATATGCTAGAGCTTCGCTTAACACAGTAAGGGAAAATCCCAAGATATTCCGTTCACGACTGCATTGTTTAACCTCCTGCAGCCATTCAGCCATCGGCACGGAAATACACCTTGACTTAGGAGTTCCTATTTCTGTGGCCTTTTACGACATGGAACAGGAAATCAGTGGATCAATTCTTGGTAAAAAAAATAATTCCGCCGGATGCCACACGGCTTACCTGTTTGGTGGACTTATACCACCGGTACAGGTGGACCGTAGCGTTATTCTTAGCCAGTTGGGAAACCGCTACCGACACTACACGGCTACTAGGCTGCTCAGAGAGGGAAGTTGACATTGAACTTCCATGGATGGCCGAGCAGCCGGCTAATTTAGAAGTGATTTAGTGCAGAAAGCAAAGTTGTGTTATAATTGTTTGCGTTCGTCGCATATCGTTAAAGATTGCTCGTCGAAATCTTCGTGCCGTACGATAGATTGTAAAAAACGGCATCATACACTACTATGTCCGTTAGTGTATGGTTCGAGAGATAAACATACGGAGAAGAGTGAAACGAGTAACAATCCTCCAGAAGTTACTGAACCAGCCATCAACGTGCATGTTACTCAAGTGCCAAAGGAACCGCAACAGTTCGTTCCAATACATCCGACTGCCATTGTCCGTGTACAAGGGAAAGACGGAAACTTACAGCATGTACGTGCGTTACTCGATTCTGGTTCTGGTTCTAACATATTAAAGTCACATTTGTAGTGAACCGATTACACATGCTGACTTTGACTCGATCATCTTCCTATAACATTCAAACTTTCCAACGAAGCTATAATTAATCCAATTAGTTCTATATTCAACTATCATAGAGATAATTGGTTTCAATTGAGATCTCACATTGAAAATCATGTGGATCATGAAATTATTTCAGAAAATTCTGCGGAAATCGAAACAGCAATAGATAATTTGAATCATTACATTATCGAAGCTAGAAATCTTTCAGTTCCTAAAGCTCAAACCAAATTTAATTCTCCTATTATCGATGACAATCTTCAACTGCTCCTTCGGTTGAAGAATGTTCGTCGTCGACAATATCAACGTTCTCGTTATCCTGCTATGAAAAACATAGTTAAGTTGAACAAATTAAACCATATTCTAAACCTTTCTGGAAACTTCCTAAGGTTCTTAAGAAATCTCAGAAACCAATTCCTGCTCTCAAGGAAGGAAATCAAATACTTTTTACAAATGGCGAAAAGGCTCAAAAACTTGGTCAGCATTTCGAGAGTGTCCACAATTTTAATTTGAACGTTATGAGTCCTATTGAAAAAGAAGTCTCACTGAAATATGATCATGTTTCAACTCAAGTGTTATTACAAGATGACATTACTGAGACGAATTTTGATGAAATTAAGTGAATGATCAGGAAACATGAAGGCTCCTGGTAATGCTGGAATCTTTAATATTCTTATCAAAAATCTTCCCGATGTTACCTTGAGACTCTTGGTTAAAATTCTCAACAAGTGTTTTTCACTAGCTTACTTCCGTAACAAATGGAAAAACGCTAAAGTATTTCCCATTCTGATAAAAACGCAGCAAAAACATCAAGTTATCGACCAATTTTTTTTTTCTTTTATCAGTAAACTTTTTGAAAAAAAGAATCTTGTTGAGAATGATGTCTCTTATAAATGAGAATTAAATTTTTTTACCAGAGCAGGTTGGGTTTCGTCATGAATATTCAACTACTCATCAACTTGTAAGAGTAACGAACATGATAAAAGCAAATAAATCTTCTGGGTTATCCACTGGAGTTGCTCTTCTAGACATATAAAAAGCATTCGACAGTGTTTGGCACAATGTTTAACAGCAAAAATGTCTGATTTCCACCTTCCTATTTATTTGTTCAAAATGATCTAAAATTATTTAGCTGATCGTTCTTTTCATGTTAGCTATCAGAATTGTAAATCTGAATTGCTACCCGCACGAGCCGGTGTTCCGCAGGACTCGAGGGTAGCTCGAATCTTGTATAATAGTTTCAATTCTGATCTTCCACGTTGGTTGTCTGAAATCACTGACGACACAAGTCTGTTAGCCACAGATAAAAATCTAATAGTGATCTGCTGTTGCCTACAAAGAAGTTTAAATATTTTTAGCGATTATCTGTCAAAATGGAAAACTAAACCAAATGCAGCAAAAACGCAATTAATTACCTGTCCTCATAAGCCAAGAACTTCCTTTCTTGAACCAAACAATAATCACATTATCAAATTGAATGGCTTGGAATTGACATGGTCTTATCAAGCAAAATACTTATGTTTAACGTATGACAAAAACTCACTTTATAGGATCACTTTGAAGGAAGCCAGGCAAAGTGTAATATATATATTAAATGTTTATATCCTTATAAATACAGAAATTCTAAGATCTGTCTAAACAACAAATTATAAATTTATAAACAAATTCCGACCAGCCATGCTTTCTGCAGTACCAATTTGGTCAAGTTATTGTTTTACCAGGAAGAAAACGCTTCAAAGGATTCAGAATAAAATTCTGAAAATGATTTCGAAGCGTCACAGTTAAATGAGTTACACAGACTCACATATATTGTATCATAAGATGTAATGTCACATAATAGTACACTGAAGTCTTTTTTATGCGAATTTACGTACCGCATAAAAAAACCGCATAACTCTGAAAATTCGCATAAAAAAACCGCATAACTCTGAAACTTCGCATAAAAAAACCGCATAACTCTGAAACTTCGCATAAAAAAAGACCGCAGAAGCGTAAACCGCATAACTGTGAAAATTCGCATAAAAAAACCGCATAACTCTGAAACTTCGCATAAAAAAAACCGCATAACTCTGAAAATTCGCATAAAAAAAGTCGCGTAAAAAAACCGCATAAAAAAAGACCTCAGTGTTTAAGCAAATTCCGACAAAAATCGATGCAATCTTCAATTGAAACGATTAGCTTTCTATATTAGTTAGTAAGTTAGTATATAATGTCCTTTTCCCAATACACAATACAAGTAGGTTTACAGTTTTCCCCACACAAAAATCACAGAATTGCGGAAGCAAATGATGTCTTCATGGTAATAACCAAATTATGTAGAGCTGAAATGTTACCACTTGTAGATAAACACCCAATTTAAATCCTAATAATTTAATTTCAACTCATATTCCAATAAATATTTATTGAAAAAAAAAACATACTTACAATATTATATAATACAAAATAATATGATATAATGCAATGCAGTATAATACCTTGCAACATGATATAACGAAACATAATATTACATATGATGATAATATAAGAAATACTATGTTATGATACAATATATAACAGTTCATGTCGCAGTTTAAGGTATGCTCTTCTTTTGTCGCAGTACTGTAGGAAATATAATATTTATCTCTTAATAATAATAAATAATATAATGTAATATAATTGAATTCAATATATTATAAATAATGTAACAAACAACACAATTATATGTTGCAATTTACTATGACTAACGCGGAAGACGATAGCACCCAGTCGACGCCATTCTTTTGGCCAAATGGCATCCTTCTATAACGTTATTTCATATTCAAAAACCTTTTTCAATTCACCTAGTGGTGTATTACTTATGTATCCAAAATCCAAAATCTCGTATTACTTATGTATCCAAAATAGAAGTTTGTTTTGTAGTATTAGTATCTACGAACATGTTCGTAAATATTTTATACTACTTTTAGATACATAAATATTTATATATCGTTTAATTGTAATCCTGAAACTTGAGTTTTTTTTTCGAGTTACACCAAACTTTACGAACAGATAAACAACTATTTTTGTCATAGAATTAAGAAAAAAATTATTTGAAATGTTCAATTTTACTAAAGTTTTTATTTAAATTTTCAAAGAAATCGAAATACCTTCTTCACGCGATTTTTGTTTCTTTTAAATGTTAAAAAAAATTTTGCGCTCATATAGGTTTTTTTTTAAATATTTGATTTTTTGTGCACGCGCGCTGTATGCAAAGTGCACCGCGTGAGCGAATCGGTGTGATGCGGTAGGGTGTGATGTCGTCGGTGTGATTAAAGCGAACTGCGACAGATTTGGACGAGTAGGTTTGAAAATGACAGAGCAAGGTTTCACAATAACTTTTACCTGTTGGTGCTGGAATTTGTAGTAGTTTCGGTTTCCAGAGAGGTTATGGGATGTAATTACTTCGATTTACTATATTTTGGTCACTTTTTATAGCCAAGCGTCACAGATTTTCAATACATCGATGAAAAAATGAGAATTGAAATTCTGCTGATGCTCCCTGAAGACGTTAGTTTGGTTTCGTCTTGTCATAGAGGAAAGAGTGACGTTTGTAATTATACTCTCTCAATTTTTCGATGAGAAACGAAAATGCTTCGTCTCTCTTCGTTTGTTCTGGTGTCGGTCATGTACGAATGAGACAGTAAACATTGAAAATGAGACTGTTGGAATGGTTTCTTCCATTGAGAATGCGTGACAATTTTAAGTTCTGTTCAAGATAGACAACATGACACGTTCGTTTCATCATTATAAATAAACTGAATGTAAGATTTTTTCCGATAACGTGGAATTTTTTGTAAATGTTTTGTGGTCGAATTTGTAAAATAAATAAATTTCCTGATGTATGTACATAACTAATAGAAAAACCTGTTTTAATCTAATGTAATGTAACCTGGTGTAATGATGCCTTTCTAATATTATTCATTTTCTCTTATATATTACAGCAAAAATTCATCGAAATACTACAATTTAGAAAAAATTAAGAAAGATTTCTGTTGTATAATACTACTACATTTGAATTTAAGTTTAAGTCTATTCAATGTAAGAAGGTGAATTGAGTTCTCGGGTTGGCGATTCAATGCATAAGGCGTACAAACCAGTTGTCGTATGTTCAAGCCCCGACCTGGAAGGATTCGTAGTGTCAGTAGAATCGTAGCACTCTGAATCGGCTGCAAAGTCTGTTGAAGCAGAAGGTCAAATTCCACTACAGGAATGTAATACCAAGGCTTTAGGTGAATTGAGCTCCATTTTATTACATTTGATTACTATTGTCGGTACTTCTGGAACCGAAAGCTGGATATCAGCATAGTGACATTCGGTTCTTTTAACCATAAACTAATAAGACCTGCATTTTTTTACAATTTTCCATGAATTTATCTTATTCGAAATATTAAAAAAACTGAACATGAATTTATCTTATTCGAAATATTGAAAAAAATGAACCGGTAGTAGAATTTGGATGAAATTTAGTAAATCATTTATGGGACTATCAACGGTTTATTTGGTTACAGACTCTCATGGTCTGAAAACTAAAAAAATATTCTTGAAATTGACATTTTAACACTAAGCACCTTCAAGCCTTGGTTCAAAAGTCGATTTTCACAGTGGTCGTATAGCCTTTCTATATGAGAATGACAAAAAAGCAGACTTCCGACTTCGCTCAAGTACAATCGCCTCGATCATTACGAATAATGTCTCAACCGAATCGTCGTCCTTATCCTCGCTCCCCTGTACATCCGTTCTAAAGGAACAAAATCAGACTCTTGTTTAGATATTTATTACCAGAATATCGGTGGAATGAGGTTAAATAATGCAGTCGTGAACGGAATATCTTGGGGTTTTCCCTTACTGTGTTGAGCGAAACTCTGGCACAGTGGACGACTTCTTCTTCGCAACTCGTGGGATTTAAATGATTAAAATATTTTAAAAAATCATTAAATGGTTCGCTATAGACGATTATAAACCAATATATTTGGTTTCTTCTAGTTGTTGTACGATAAGTGCTGGAGATGGAGTGTTCATTACTCTAATTGATAATGATTAGAGTAGCAGAAATCAATCTCCAGCATAAACGTACAGCAACAATAAATCTAGCCAGACTTCTGCAAGAAGGTAAAGCTTCTATAGCTTTGGTTCAAGAACCATATTTCCAAAAGGGAAACTTCTACGTTGGAAAATTGTCAAACCCAGTCTTTGTTGCCTTCAACATGAACGGTATGACTAATTCAGGTGAAATGCCTCGAGCATGCATACTTGCAAATAGTGCTCTCGATGTTTCGCTCATATCGGAGCTCACAACTCGGGATATTTGTGCTGTCACAGTTGGTATGGCATAGATAGATGGCATAGACATAAAATAAGTCTATTGTTCGGCATATTTGTCGCATAACCAATCTTCGCCAAGCGATGACTTCAAAAAGGTTGTATCATACTGCTGCAAAAGTGATTTACCGCTTGTAATCGGCAGTGACATAAATGCTCACCATATCATTTGGGGCAGCACAGATATAAATTCGAGAGGTTCTGATATGATGGAATTATATCGTATATAAGAAAAGTGACAAAACTATTATTTCAAAATGTCGAGAAATTGCTGCCCTATGTGCTGTTTCGAAACTATTTGAAATAATAATACTGAACTTCATCACTCATCACTGCTCTAGCTATATATCTGATACACAACATGGTTTCATGCCTAAACGGTCTACGTCCACAAATCTTGTGTCGTACACATCATACATCATTCGATCTATGCAAGCGCATTATCAAGTCGATGCCATTTGCACTGATTTCTTGGCTGCTTTTGACAAAATTAATCCCCAAATTGCAGTGGCCAAACTCGAAAGGCTTGGGTTGCTTCCTCAAATGGTTTGAATCATATCTGACTATATACTATATCTATATCTAAAGCTTCTAAGATGCTAGGACTTATGTTCCGCATTTCAAAAAACTTCAACAACGTATATTGCTTGAAATCGCTTTATTGCGCTTTAGTCCGCTCTACCCTAGAGTATGCTGTCGTTGTTTGGGCACCATATTATCAAACCGATAAGCTGCGAATAGAAGCTGTTCAGCGGAAATTCGTCCGTTTTGCTTTGCGTCGTCTGCCATGGAGAGATGCAGCCAACCTTCTAAGCTACGAAAATCGTTGTAGACTCATCAACCTTGTTTTGTTATCAGTTCGCCGGGATACTTCCAAAGCCATTTTTATTGCGAATTTGATCCAATCCCGAATTGATTGTGTGGATCTTCTTCCACAGCTAAGCTTCAATATCCATCGTCGTAACTTGCGGTTAAACTCTTTCTTCAGAATCCCTCGTGCTGGAACAAACTATGGATTTAATGAACCATTTGCTAGTATGTGTCGATCATTCAACGTTTGTTCAAATGTATTCGATTTTCATTTGTCCCGCAGCACTGTAAAAAACTTATTTTCAAGATTTTCAAGAGATCGCCATCCAGCTTTCCTTATGAATTGAGGGTTAAATTATAAATATATACAGAAGATAGTATGATAGATTAGTTTACGATAACGTGCAATATGTATCATTTGGATAAATGTAATCTGTTGGTACAAAATAAATAAATAAATAAATTTGCAAAGTTTCGTGTCATTCGTAAAAGAACTTAAGTTTTAGGAAGCATTAAAATAAAAAGGTATATAAATGTTTATGTAACTAAAAATAGTATAAAAAATGTATTGACGAAATATTTCACGAACATGTTCGTAGATTACTAATATTACAAAACAATAATACTTAGCGAAAAATCGGTTACCTCGTGAAAAATGGGGAGACAGCTTCAGAATTTTTTTATTCTATAGGAACTTTTATTTGAGCCTAAGCTGGAAATCGATCAAATCATCTCTGAGAAAATTATGTGAGTCTCGTTTTAGAGATTCTGACCACTATTTACGGTACTTCTGGAGCCGGGCACTTGCAACCAGTGTAGCCGAAGTCGGTTCGTTTAGTAAGTAACTAAAATAGGCTACAAATTGAATCTGTTTTGAGCCAAATCTAGAATAATTTTACCCTTTTTGTATCATCGCTCTAAATGCCGGTGTGCAATTTTAAGTACACTTTACCCTATGAAATTATGATGCAATTGAGACTATGAGATTTTTTTTGAGTCCTATTACTTGACACAGGCTCACTCACAGACATTACTCAGCTTGATTAACAGTGTCGAATGATATAGAAGCGCTTAGCGCTCCGGACCAATTTCCGCTAATCAATTTTTCAAGTGATTGCATATATGAGAAAGGCAATAAGTGTACTTTTATATAAAAGCATCGTTATCATGATTTTGTAATAACACTAACAAGTAGGTGCAAATTGATTAAAAGATTCACAAATTTACATATTTTTACCTGAAACAAATAGATTTTAATGTAGTAACTCTGCATGCTATACAAAATTGAACAAAGCACGCTGCGAACGGAGGAAAGCCGCACGTACCGACGTGTACCAGTTTTGCATCGTCATTTTGTATGTCGATTTAAATCTTTTGACACTAATCGCCCAATAATTTCAGAACCGAAAGTCGGATGTGGATGAAATTTCGCAGTATATTTTAAGACGATGAGAGATTTGATTTGAATCATAATTCGTGAAAATCGGCTCAACCGTTTCAGAGAAATTGAAGTGATTTCCGTTTTTTGGAAATTGGAAGTGCTTTCGAAAGCGAAAACCGTGGAACTACTGTCCAAAAGTAATTTTATATGTACACTAACTAATAAGATCTGCTAACTAGATGAATTTAACAGTAAGTTTTATAAAAATGTTCACCTCGTTTCGCCATGGTTTGTGAAAAAAATACTCATTAAATTTAAAATTATCACTATACCGGAACCGTATGTCGGATATGGATCAACTTCTCGAGGACTTTTTAAATAATTACAAGACCTTTCAATTGCATCTTAGTTTGTGAAAATCGGTTAAGAAATTTCCTAGAAAATTGAAATTTTTTAACCGTCATTTTTGACTATGTCAAAATTGTGTCGAACCCGTTTTTTAATCAAAGTAGCCATGTAATCATCATAGAAGAAATCATTAAAATATTTTCTACTAGCTGACCCGTCGAACTTCGTCTCACCCGATTTTATTATAACATGTGTCGAACCCGTTTTTTAATCAAAGTAGCCATGTAATCATCATAGAAGAAAACATTAAAATATTTTTTACTAGCTGACCCGTCGAACTTCGTCTCACCCGATTTATTTTTGAATTTATGTTTTTGGACAGTATTTTCCATTATTTTACTGATTACTTGGCTGCGATGAATTCATCAAAAAAAAATTGTGCATATATTAAAAGCCTTTGTTACGCAAAAATTAAGCGAATGCACCGATCGCCATATTATCTTTTGAGACAGTGCATCGAATAGCGATTGTTGATCTCTCTCAAACTATTTTTTCGACATATGGAATAAAAAGTGTAGCAAAAATAACTAAAATGACTACTTTAAATTGATTCCCCAAATTTACAAAATCTGCCCTCGCGACTTGTAGTTCGTCATTTCTCGCTAGTCTGGTGATATTATTTAATCGTGTTTGATGAATGTTCGTAGCGTAATAATCACAGGAAAAAATTTCGATTAACAATTTAGCGATAAAACTTTATTTTTACTTTTAATTTATGACTTCTAGTCAGCCAGTAATTATTTAGTAAATTTTTCACATATAGACTCGGATGTTTTGCATCGCTAAGTATTCCTCTGGTAGAAGGTAAAAGTTTAGATGCGAGAAACCTTATCTTCGAATCCTTACTCTTCCTTGAGTACTATGGCTCCACATTTTTCATATTCTTTCTTCTCTCACAATCTCTAATTAGTTTGATATTTTTAAAAAACGGAAAGATAAAATGAGTAATTCTTGGACATTCGAAAGTTCAAGTTTCCATTCATTTAAATATTGTGTCCATTAACTTCTACATGAACATTGCATTCGTTTAATAGTTTTATCAATAGTCGTCTCATTGGTCAACACCACATCATTTTGTTTAGTACCCCACCTACCGAATAGTGGAGTTCGGTAATGAGAATCTATATCAGAAAGTTTTATTAGCAAATAATGTGCAATTCTTCTGTTATAGAGGAATGAAGGTGAGGAGTGATTATACCAGTATTCAACTTATCGTTCGAGTCAATGCATAAAATCTCACAACTAATTCACCAGATTTTACCCGACGCGAACGAACTGCAGCATTCTAAATGTAAGGCAAACCTCCTTGTTTGATCTCATTATTTAAACAGCAGCATCTTATCATTGATTCGTACAAAAATCGTTCTATAATGTGATTTGTTCAACTCACACCTACGATGGCCAACAATAATAATCTAACTAATTACATTGCACACAATGCATCTTTTGGTAAACAATATCAGAACTTTGGGTCCTGTTTTACGGTACTAAATCATTCGGCAAGCAATAATGTTGATACCCAATTAAGCACGTGGCTCGGAATGACGAACCACATGAATCAAGTATACATGTGAAAACTTCACACAAAACAACTCGTTGGACGACAAAAAATTCTTTCAACGATCTAGTATTCCTTTCTTCGATGGCCAAACACTTATGCAACTCGTTATGCACCAAACACCTATCGGTGATCTAGCAATCATTGGCGACTTTTTCAGTGGAAAATTCCATTATCCATACAAAACAACTTTATGGATTTTTCCCACTTTTCCGGCAAGTTTTCCTAATTTTTTTGATGTACGAACCCGGTCGGGGTAAAAACTGATCAAACAAAAAAAGAATCATGTAAATCCGTCGATCCGTTCTTACGTCATGCGATTACAAAGAATGATCTCTGCATTTTTACATATATACTAGCTGACCCGGTGAACTTCGTCTCTCCCAAAAATCATTTGATCGAATTTATGTTAGCGATTGTCTCCATTATTTTTCTGATTACTTAACCTCCAACCAACGGGACTCGACACACGTTCGCTTTAGTTTAAAAAAGCAATATCACCAAACATTAATGTGAAATTGTGAAATACTGCTGTTAAGAAAAAATTGAGCAAATGCACAGATTGTCATCCCATTGAGTCCATAAAGAATCTCTCTCTAATGGCTTCGACATAATAGATATAAGGTGTCACGCTTTCTCTTCCAGATGTGATTCTTGCTTTCGGTAATGGATAAAACAGCTCACTAACCAGAATTTTGTGTTGATAAACTTAACACATACATACAAAGCATACAAAACATTCTGAACAGTCCGTTTTAAGGAATTACTCATACTTGAATGTTCGCCCGACGCAACAGAATAAACTTTGAAACAGTTCCTTGTACAGTTTAAGCAGCGATAAAGTTTTCTTAGAACTTGTTCTGTATATTCGAGTTGCCAAAATTGATTGATTTAAAAATTTTCAGAATTGTTAAACTCGATCCCACGATGACCAATACTATTCATCTGACTTCATTGAACACAATTCATCAACTTGTAAACGATATCAGAACTTTTTCTCCTGTATACAGCGGTTTTCTAGAACAGTAATATGCATTCCGTTATTGAGTCATTTGGCAAGCAATAATTTTGCTACCCAATTAAGCACGTGGCTCGAAATGACGATCAAGTATGCATGTGAAATCCAACACAAAACAACTCGTTGTGCGCCAAAAGATTCTTTCAACGATGTAGTATTCCTTTCTTCGACGGCCAAACAGTTATGCAACTGGTTATGCGCCAAACACCTATCGATGATCTAGCAATCATTGACGACTTTTTCAACGGAAAATTCCATTGTTCATACAAAATAATTTTATGGATTTTTCTCACTTTCCCGGTGAATTTTCTTTATTTTTTGATGTACAAAAGTTTTTGATATACGAACCCGGCGGGGATAGAAAGTAATCAAACAAAAAAGGCGGGTGGGTAATGTCAGAGACATAACTGGATGTCGTGAATACGAAAACAACTGACATGTTCCTTAACACTTCCTTCACTTGATCTCGATTACTGTGAATTTCACACAGCGAAAAGTGCACAAATCTAAGCAAACTGTTCTTGATTTGTAGTAAACTGAGGATATTTCCCTACGATTTGCAAACAACAAATCCTAATAGTTCTTTAGAAAACTTTTAGAGCCATTAGAACGGCTGATATTGTGCAATGCTCTCCACCGTTGTTTTTTTCCCAATGCTAATGACTGGCAGCTGTGACGAATTCGCTCTTGTCGAAAGCGAAACTAGCTGTGCAGACGACACAAAACACATCTGCTCATAAGGGCGATAGAATCCAAACTGATTCAATTTTTGTTAAGAGATTTCCTATTATGTTTTTTCGTTTGTAGCTTTTTCACTAATGGGCGGTCCTAACGGCTATAAAAATAGCCGCATTCAGAATTTTAATGTTGATTATTTCATTTCGGATTTGCATAATTTATTGAAAGAAACTATCAATATGCTGAAGGGACTCGTTTCTAGCATTCAGAAAAGTCAAATTGCGTAATTCTCTACGACATTAAACTTTGGAACATTTTTCGCAAAAACAAAGAAGGCTTCACTTGATCTCGATTACTGTGAATTTCACACAGCGAAAAGTGCACAAATCTAAGCAAACTATTCTTGATTTGCAGTAAACTGAGGATATTTCCCTACGATTTGCGAACAACAAATCCTAATAGTTCTTTAGAAAACTTTTAGAGCCATTAGAACGGCTGATATTGTGCAATGCTCTCCACCGTTGTTTTTTTCCCAATGCTAATGACTGGCAGCTGTGACGTAATCGCTCTTGTCGAAAGCGTGCAGACGACACAAAACACATCTGCTCGCAGTGGCGATACAATCCAAACTGATTCAAGTTTTGTTGAGAGGCTTGTTTCTACCTGATTTCGTTTGTAGCTTTTTCACTAATGGGGGGTCCTAACGGCTATAAAAATAGCCGCATACAGAATTTTAATGTCGATTATTTCATTTCGGTTTTGCATATTTTATTGAAAGAAACTATCAATATGCTGAAGGGACTCGTTTCTAGCATTCACAAGGACCAAATTGAGGAACTCACTGCGATATTCACCACTTTTCGAAATTTTGAAAGTAAAGTAAAGTAAGTCATATTCACGACAAAAATGGGTTGTATAGAGGTACAGTAAAGTAAATTCCGCATAATTCTTTAGGAGTATTATTATGGTTTTAAGAAGAACCGAATAGAAGTCTGGAATAGAGAACTGGACCCTGAGTTCAAGACCTAAATTTAGATCCAATAACAGACTCAGAATCCAATTTCAGTCGCTGCTGGTTCTCGCCTTGATGGCCAGCAAGCGAATGAGAGATGCGACCTGAGCGTTTGAGGTTTTTATTAACCACGCAGCAGAAGGTGCATTCTCTCTCGCTGCTGGTTAACTCCCGCTGCTGGCTGGTCCTCGCGCTTCGATGGCCAGCAAGCGAATGAGAGATGCGACCTGAGCGTTTGAGGTTTTTATTAACCACGCAGCAGAAGGTGCATTCTCTCTCGCTGCTGGTTAACTCCCGCTGCTGCTGCTGGCTGGTCCTCGCGCTTCGATGGCCAGCAAGCGAATGAGAGATGCGACCTGAGCGTTTGAGGTTTTTATTAACCACGCAGAAGGTGCATTCTCTGTCGCTGCTGGTTGATGATTCCACTCCCACGACGTCTGCTTCCATCGAACGCACGAAAAGAAATGATCGATTTTCGACCACGGTTCCCCTTTTATACGCATTCAGTTGAAGATATGTGCCTGACTATCTCAAAATTGTCGTCCTTGCGCAAAAAACCCAAGCGAAAGTAAAAAGTTTTCCGCGTTGTTTTCAAATTTTAAGAAAACTTAATTTTTGAGTTGTTTGTGGTTATCGCACACTGTTCAAAATATTATCCTGAATTCCTGATCATATTTTTGATGAAATGGTGAAAGAATTATGTTGCTACCATTAATACAAGTCGAGATATTCGCGATTAAGTTCTGCCCATTCTTCCATATGGCTAATTTTGAAAAGGCGCCCCATAGTAAAGTAAGTCGTATTCACGACAAAAAGAATCATGTAAATCCATCCATCCGTTCTTACGTGAAGCGATTACAAAGATATATATATATATATATATATATATATATATATATATATATATATATATATATATATATATATATATATATATATATATATATATATATATATATATATATATATATATATATATATATATATATATATATATATATATATATATATATATATATATATATATATATATATATATATATATATATATATATATATATATATATATATATATATATATATATATATATATATATATATATATATATATATATATATATATATATATATATATATATAGATATATATATATATATATATATATATATATATATATATATATATATATATATATATATATATATATATATATATATATATATATATATATATATATATATATATATATATATATATATATATATATATATATATATAGATATATATATATATATATATATATATATATATATATATATATATATATATATATATATATATATATATATATATATATATATATATATATATATATATATATATATATATATATATATATATATATATATATATATATATATAGATATAGATATAGATATAGATATAGATATAGATACTTAGCTGACCCGTCGAACTTCGTCTCGTCCAAAATTTTTTTGTTCGAATTTATTTTTTCGGACAGCAGAATTGTCAAACGACTAAGTGCTTCACGTATGTCTCCATTGTTTCTCTGATTACCTAACCTACAATCAACGCGACACACACACGCTTTAGCTCAAACAAATTTACAATTTGTTTTTAGCCCAAGTAACCAAAAATTCATAAAAAAGGATTTGACTTAAGTAGCATACAAAACATTCTCAACATTCCGTTTTTAAGGAATTACTCAAACTTGAATGTTCACCCGACGCAACAGAACAAACTTTGCAGAAGTTCCTTGTACTGTTTTAAAGCAGCGAGAAAGTTTTCTGGGAACATTTTCTGTACGTTCTAGTTGCTAAAAAGTACCACGCGTACATTAATGCTCTAATAAAGTCGACACTTTTCAGGTACTGTGGAACTTTTGGTTGCTTGGAGAGACGGCGCTTAAATTTTAATTTGATATTTATCTTACCAATTTTAACATTCTTCACAGAATATGAAAAAGAAAATAACAGTCTTAATCCATTATGGTAATCATCTTGGACATTGATCTAATTGCCACTTATTATGTGTGCTTAGTGTAATCTAGAACATTCGAAAGTGAAATGCAAGGAAGATAGTTTCACCTTAGCGCTTCTACAGCCCAATCTTTTCATTGATTCATTCAAAAATTTTCTGATTTTTTAAACTCGGGCTCGCATGATCAATATTATTCATCTGATTTCATTACACACAATTCTTCAACTGGATATCAGAATTTTTCTTCTACCTGTAGCGGTCATACAGTCATATGCATTCTGCCATTAATTTATTTACCAAGCAGGCCTTATGCACGCG
Source organism: Malaya genurostris (assembly GCF_030247185.1). Lineage (NCBI taxonomy): Eukaryota > Metazoa > Arthropoda > Insecta > Diptera > Culicidae > Malaya > Malaya genurostris. The sequence goes on from NC_080572.1 coordinate 145,830,140, forward strand.
CGCTCTTTATTTTGCGCCGAGACAAATTTATTCTCATTCTCATAGGACAACCACGCGCATGCGACGTGCTTATTCCGCTCTCAAGAGAACTCTTTGGCTCTTTTACGTACCGCACCAGAAACTGACGCACGCTTCGTTGTATAATCTCATCGCATTCTGCCAAGAACGAGACTCAAGCGCTCTTGTCGCATGAGATAGCGCGGCGCGCTCGTTTCATGCGATCTATGAGCGGTTTGTGCGTCATTTTCATCCTCTTCCTTTCTTCCTTACACTTAGTTGCAAATAAATAGGGTAACAGAGGTATTTTGGCCACTTCATATATTTTGGCCCACCTTACAGACTTTATGGATTAAATCGATGTTAAGTGACTTATGTTGCATCCATTTGAAGCTAATCACATTAAATTACCTATTGCGGAAGGGGTTTTCAAAGATATTACAACATTTGGTGGATATTTTTACAAAGTGGGTCAAAATAAAATCAATCCTAATGTGGGCTAAAATACCTCTGTTACCCTGAATGCTAGCGAAGAAAGCCGTGCACAATTGGCGCAGTTCGTAGCGAGAAATATATTCTAATCGAAGATACTGTTTTCGGTATTCGTTAGTGTGATTCTGAAATGATAAATAATGAATCAATCAGTTTTCCAATGAAAAGAGTCATATGTCGTACTTTTTATGCGACTGTATGAACATTAGATGATTACAAATTTCAGTATATCTATGTATTCACTTAGTTTGAAAAACCCGATTAAGTATTCTTGACACAAATAATCTTTCCATCAAACATATTATGCCTGCCTTGTTAGACCAGCGTCTCATACTCTAAACCGCAAATCGAATAATAATATCTAGTGCAAAAGTCGGACACGAGTTTCGCAATGCAAAAATCATTTATAACATCTCTTTTGCAAGAACCGTAAAAAAAACTTTCTGCAAAAACCGAATGAAAACTCAGTCAGCCGAAATAAGTGATTTTATATTGTTCTTGTATTTATAGTTATTTTGTCGACATAATCTGAGCTGATAATCTGGGAATCATTTTCTTCCTGTTTTTGCAAAGAACTAAAAAGTTGCACTGGTATGGGAAAAATCCTTAACTTAATGTCGTCTGCAACAAATATTTGGTTGCTGTATAATAGAAACTGTTGCTCAAATTTATTTAACAGCTGCCAAAAGGATTATTTCAAACTTCGAAAAGTCTTTTGATCATGCCTTCTTTTTCCAGGCTTAATCCAATTTTGGAAATGTAGATGTTGCAATCACTGGGTTTTGTTCTGCTATATATTTTTAAAACGTATACACTGTTTGGTTAGAAAGCTGTTCATTTAAACTAAAGCTAAGTCTCGTAATGAACTTATGAATCAACTCTCCTTCGGTTTGAGCGAAGAAATGAAAGTTTCTTTCTGAATAATGAATGAGGATCTGCAAGATTGACAAATTAATATTCACATACTTTCAAAAAAGTATTCACATACTTCCTGAACTGAAACTTGAAGAGTATTCTTATTATCAATCGCTCGTGATATGTAACTAGAAATGGCACTTTCAATCACCAAACCGTCGTTCCTACCGATTTTTCAATATTGAGATTGATCATACATTTGCTGTTTAGACTGATTCTCACAATCGCTATAAGAGTTTTAATAAAGCCAATACCCTAAACAGTCGAACAAGCAAATGAATTGTAATTATAAATAGTTATACCTACAAATTGTAATAAACACTTCCAAAACTAAACTTTCGTTGCTATTCGGTTTTGTTACCAACTTTGAAGGGGAGAGAAAATGAAAGATTTGGAAAAATGCTACAGACTCAATAACATTGTCATTTCTCGTCACCTGTATTTCTATTAATCGATTACAGGGAATATAATATATTAGGTTTTCTTTGTGATCGTGACAAGTATCGTGATCTTTTTTCATTTTTGAACATAATTACCGAATCATCAAAATGTTATTCAAAGTTTTTGAAATGTACATAATGTACTTCACTTTATTACGAAACACGTGCAAGGTTCTTCTAGTATCAGGATTCATAAAAATCTGTTTCGCTATTCCTGAGAAACGTATAAAAGTTAAAATTGGAAGACATTAGATTTCATGGATTATTTTTTTTTTGTTTTTAATATGGAGGATTTAACCTTAGGGTCATTCACCCCTTTGGGCCAGAAAAAGATCCTGACCCTATGTGCGGAGTTGGGAATTGGAGTTGGGCTGCGTGAACATGATTCTATATATAATGTTGTGTTATGACAAAAATAGTAATAAAAGAAATAAACTATGTAACTTTTAAGTGCATCGAAGTTTTTGCATAAGAAAAAATGGGTTTTTGTTGACTTTGATATAAAGAGGTATCGATGCACATGCCGTTCATGGTCATTTATTTGTAAATTCAAATCTGCTACTCTGATTCAATTGTATTAAAAATGCTCAAAAGTTTCTACAGACTGCATCATAGCGTAATAATAGGAATTATTCAATATTGGACAACTGTACCAATATTAATCATTTCTAGCCGCCACAACATTTTGCTCATCAACAGATTAATGCTCAATTATTTACAATATCTTCGCCTCGCGTTTTATAATATTTTCACATAACCGCTGATATCATGTAATATTCGGAATTACTTGATATCCGATGAAATGACGTGTCATATCACTTGACATTCCATAAAATTTAATGTAAACGCAGAGCACCATTTCAGCATATACATTGCAACCATAATTTGAGTCAATGCCTTGAACTGCGATAGAAAATATTGTTCGTAAGAAGTATGCATTAATAATGTTATTTCCAAAAATCATATCATAATCAATTTATCAGGATAATTTTATTTTGAAATCGATCGCCAACTCTGCCCAACAACTTGTACCGTGCGAAACAAGTCGCACGAACCGCTCCAGGCATCAAAAAAAATTATAACATCGACTTTTACTGTGGCTCACATAGCACACACGCTGCGCTCATAAAAAATCTCGTGTGCTGTCTCGTGTCGCGCGCAGAAGAAAATGCGATGCTCTGAAATTTCAAGCAGTACATCCCGTTTCTATGTGCTCGCTACGCGTCTCGTACACGCTTTTGGTTTGCTCTTTTAGTCGGCGCTTACGCTCACAGGATATATATGCGACACACACATTTTCGGTGCGCTCTCGTTGTCGCATTTGAGCACGCATGAGCATTCGGAAGGCCTGTTACCAAGCAATAATTGCATGAGAATTCTCCATACAAAACATCTCGTTGCGCGAAAAGAATTTATTCAACGATCTAGTATTCTGTCCTTCGACGGCCAAGCACTTATGCAACTCGTTGCGCGCCAAACATCAATCATAGATCTAGCAAGCATAAGCGACTTTTTAAAGAGAAAATTCCATTTCACACACAAAACATCTTCATGGAATTTCCCCACTTTTCCGGCATTTTTTTTTTAAAATTTTTTTGATGTGCGAACCCGGTGGGGGTAAAAACTGATCAAACAAAAAAAAAAGAATCATGTAAATCCGTCCATCCGTTCTTACGTGATGCGATTACAAAGAATGATCTCACTTTCAGAGACATGAAACAAGATCATGAAAACAAAATTGTTACAAGATCATGAAAACAAAATTGTAAATAACCAAATGAAACAAATCAATATCAATACTAGTTTCCAAAACAGAATAAATAATGTCACAAATATCATCAGGAAAATTAGTTCTCAAATAACATTAATAAACAACACACTTAGAGAAGATACTGTAGAGTACACAGGAGAGATTATTATATCAGACCTATTTCTCAAATAAAACTATCTCAAAACGCAGAACTAATTTGATGCAAACTTGTATACAACTGTGACGTTCATGTGGTAAAGATGAATTATATTCAACGATACCAGATTGGATGATGCATGATTAATGAATTGATATCATTACGATAAATAAAATAAAATACATAATTAATTGCACAGTTAGCGCCACGCCAGATTAAACATGTACTTTAATAAAAAAAATACTGATAAAACTGATATCACTGTAAATGGAAATTTAGCCTTACCATGGTGACCGTTAATTTTCCAATAAACAACTATACTTCGTTGATATGAAACTGATTTATTATGAATTCGTTGGGAAAAGGGGAAACTGAAATTAATACCTAAGAATTAGGACCATTCTGTGAACTAAACTTACAGCGAGTAGACGTATTTGGTCTAGTCTGAAAATTTTAAATATTCTCTCAAGTTCAAAACTTGAAACACGTGTGTCTTACTTTGGTTACGACATGGCGCAGTCAGTAGGTGAGTACTAAAATGGTAAAGAAATCATTAAACACTTGAAGTAAGCGTAGATTTTAGTCAATCGACGGAATGTTCATGTATAAAGAAGTTTTTTTTTTCGAGAGGTAACCACGTTACCAAGATGGCATGGTTTCTTTGCGCCACGCTGAATAACGATATTAGTTGTAAAAAAAAAAGGTTATTAAAGAAATGCAAGGGCGAGCAGACCCTTCGTATTAAGAAAACTTTAATCAAGTTATTGTAAAAGCGAGTAGGACTTTTACAATTTATTAACTCATGATTTAATTTTGTCAGCTGATACGCTTTAAAAAAAAGGCTTCAAAGGCCATAGTGCAAGGGCGTGAAGGTCTCTTGCAATTGTACTCATAGCATCCTAAGCTTACAATGGCTTAAAGAAAAAAAAAGACTATGTATTAGACTAAAAATATGAACCTAAGAGAATGAATCTACATTATTGATAACAGCGACTTATTTTTATCACTAGCTTCGCTCCGCAAGAAATCGTCAAAAGTTGAAATGAAAGATCTACGTAAGCAACTTGAAAATGAGAAAGCTTACAATGCTGAGCTACGAGAGAAATTGGAAGAATGTTTGAAAAAAAATGAGGAGTTGCTAGCTAATATGAAACATAACAATGAAAATGCCGCATTTAATGCAACTAATGTTGTGTTTGACGAGGAAAATGTATTATGCAGTACACGTAACATGGCTCAAAACGAGACACGGAACGCAAACCTAGAGGAATCGAAGTTTTATAGCTCAATGAATCAACTTTCAATAGCCTCGGTTAACATTCCTGAATGCAAGCCATCCGAAGACGGCGAGATTCATCGTCAAGACTTTGAACAATGGAAAGATTTGCTAGTAGACTCAATGAAACTAGCTTGCATTGCAGATGAAACTACGAAATTCACAATATTTAGAGTAAAGGCAGGAGTAAGACTCTTGGAACTTTTCAGAAATACAAAAACTACAGCAGATTCACCAGATGCTGATATAGAACCATTTTCAAACGCTTTGTATCGTTTGAAATCGTACTTTGGGTCAAGCTCGGATATTATGCTAATGAGACGAAGACTGGCACTGATGACACTGAAGGTAGAGGAATCGGACCTCGCCTTCATTACTCGTGTAGGTTCAACAGCACGGCTTTGCGAGTTCGACACAGAAAAAGAGTTTGAAGAGATAGTATCAACGGTCGCTGTGCACGCAAGAAATCGAGAGGTTAGAACAACAGCTTTAAAAATGCTGAATCGAAGAGGATGCTTCACCGACTTAGTAGACCGAGTTCGCGAGTTAGAAACTATACGCCTGAACGAGCAGTTTGTCAATCAGAAGCACGGAAAGAATGACTCAGCAATGATTGCACAGATCAGTGAATCTAATACCAGGAACTGGAATCAACCAGGCTTCAATAAATACCGACAAAACAATAGAAATTGGCGTCAGGATTCTCGAAAGGATTTTTTTCCGGAACCAGAAACGATAGATGTTGGCGTTGTTACATTATGTTCCATCATGCCAACCAATGTGATGTAAAGGAAAAAAACTGTAATAGATGTGGCAAACTTGGCCATATTGAAAGGGTGTGTCGTGCACCAATTCGAAGAAAACTTGAAAAGCGTTTTGTGTACGATAATCCAGAAGCTCCACCGAAGAAAATAGCAGCAGTCGAAGTTGAAATAGAACCTAGAAAAGAGGAAAACGTGAGTGAAATATCTAACGAATAACTTATATTATATATCTACACGACACACTAACTTTTGATGTAAATTTCTAAAAAAAAATGAACTTCATTAAATAAAATCAAATGGTTTTTTAAAAATATATATCATCTTCTGTATTTAGTTGTACATCAAAAGCAATGTGTCCATTTTAATAATATATACTAAAAAAAAAATCCTTTATACAGGTGTTATCCACTGTAAAACAACATAAAACGGTTCTAAATGAGGAATCTGCTAGCGTAGTACATAATCTCAGTGATATTTTAATTCTGAACAGCGATCAATTTTCCGTATCATATGTAAATCCAATCGATGAAGGTACAATTGAACGAACAGGAGCAGGAATGCTATGTAAATTTTTAATTGATTCAGGAGCGCAAGTGAACACATTCACAAAAGAGATGTTCGAGAGATTAACAGCGAGTGAGCAGTTTAAGGAGGTTTACAACGTACAATACCAAACTGATCGTGTACTCAAGGCATACGCGACTGTGGGAACCATTTCAGTGATAGCCACATTTGACGCGTTTCTCTTTATTTCCAAGAATAGACCAACATTTTTGGAAAGATTTTATGTAGTAAACGAAACACGTGCTCTCCTTGGTAGATCTACAGCTTCTAGATATAGTGTGTTACTGTTGGGCCTTGCGGTACCGGTACATTCTTCAAATTTCACAATTGACCCAATGTCATTAGCAGGTGAAATCCACTCGATTAGCAAAACTGTAGAATTCCCCAAGTTTAACGTTCCACCAGTAAGAATACGATATGACACATCAAAACCTCCATGCCGTAATTTATTTTGGAACATCCCTGTTGCAGTAAGATCGATTGTGAAACAACGACTCGAAGGATTAGTTTCCGCTAACATAATAGAGAAAGTCAATGAAGGAATGAATACTTCGTTTTGCTCCTCTATGTTAGTTGTTCCTAAAGGAAAGGATGATATCAGGCTGGTCATAGACCTTAGAGGACCAAACCGTTATATACAACGTACACCGTTTGCAATGCCAACTCTCGAGAAAATCCTGGATGAACTTAATGGTGCTAAGTGGTTTTCTACGATTGATTTAACGAACGCTTTTTTCCATATCGTCTTAGATACTCAGTCCCGCCATTTGACAAACTTCTATACTGAATATGGAATGTTTCGTTTCGTTCGGTTACCGTTCGGTTTGTGCAACGCACCTGACATATTCCAGGAAATCCTTCAACGAAATGTTTTGGGTGACTGCAATGGTTGTAAAAATTATCTTGATGATATCCTGGTTTACGGAAAAACAAAAGAGGAACACGACGCTAATCTTGCTTGCGTGAAAGCTCGCTTAACTAATCACCACTTATCCACTGTAAAACAACATAAAACGGTTCTAAATGAGGAATCTGCTAGCGTAGTACATAATCTCAGTGATATTTTAATTCTGAACAGCGATCAATTTTCCGTATCATATGTAAATCCAATCGATGAAGGTACAATTGAAGGAACAGGAGCAGGAATGCTATGTAAATTTTTAATTGATTCAGGAGCGCAAGTGAACAAATTCACAAAAGAGGAAAGGAGTTAATTTGCTTGGATTTGTTTTGACTCCGGAAGGTTGGCAAATAGAAGATGGAAAATATGCAGTTATCAAAAAATTTTTCCCGGCCTTCCAATTGTTCCGAAGTAAAAAGCTTCCTAGGCTTAGTAACATTTATGGATGAATTCATTTTTCATAGAGCAACAAAAACGGAAAACATACGTAGACTTGCTACAGAGGAAAACGAATTTGAATTTTTGAAAAATGAGGCGCTAACCTTGATCAAAAAACTTGGTTATTATAATCCCGATGACCGAACGGTATTATACGTTGATGCTTCGCCTATAGGCCTTGGTGCTGTTCTCACGCAGTTTGATTCAAAAAATGTACCTAGAGTAATAGCTTGCAGTTCAAAAGCTTTGACTCCATCAGAACAACGTTATCCTCACACTCAAAAGGAAGCACTAGCAGTTGTGTGGGGTGTTGAACGGTTTTCAAGCTATCTCTTGACAAAGAAATTCGAAGTTCGCACAGATGCCGAGGCTAACCAATTCATATTTAATTGTGATCATAGACTCGGTAAGAGAGCACTCACAAGAGCTGAGAATTGGGCACTTCGATTACAGGGTTACGATTTCTCAATAGAAAAAGTCCCAGGTAAACAAAATGTGGCTGATGTACTTTCCCGATTAATATCAGCATCAGAACAATCGGAACCCTTCGATGGAGACGAAGAATTCCATTGCCTTTACGTATTGGAGCCCGATCGGATGGAACTTACATGGACCGAAATCGAATTGAATTCAGAAAACGATAGGGAAATTCAACTTGTTCGCGATGCTCTTAAAGCTAAAAATTGGCCAAAAGATTTGAAAGCATATGAAGCACAGAGGAAATATTTACACTGGTATGGTCCCCTTCTATTCAAAGATGAGAGAATTGTTCTTCCACAGTTGCTTCGAGTGAAAGCACTAAAATCTGCACATGGTGAAATGGCCATGAAACGGATCCTGCGCGAATTTTTCTGGTGGCCACACATGTCATCTGAAGTCATAAAATTTGTGAAAGAATGCCAAACATGCACACTCCTTTCTAAGCGTAATCCACCTGTTCCACTAATTAGCCGAGATTTACCTTTGGGGCCATGGGAAATCCTACAGGCCGATTTTTTGTCAGTGCCAGGATTTGGTACGGGAGAACTTCTCATTGTCGTTGATACTTACTCCAGGTATTTGAGTGTAGTGGAGATGAAAACTACTGACGCAGGAAACACAAATTCCGCTCTTAGTCAAATATTTCAAACGTGGGGTTATCCTTTAGCTTTACAAACAGACAACGGCCCATCATTTCAAAGCTCGGCATTTATCCAGTTTTGGGAAAATAAAGGCGTAAGTGTTAGAAAATCAATACCTCTCAGTCCACAATCCAATGGAGCGGTTGAGAGGCAAAATCAGGGACTGATAAAAGCACTAGCTGCATCACGCATGGATGGCAATAATTGGCGATGGGCGCAAGACGTGAGTGGGGAATACTCACGTCTTGCTGTCACTTCATTCGAATTGATGGTCGGCTGGAAATATAGAGGAACTTTTCCGAGTATCTGGAACAACGAATGCAACAGAGAGCTTGATCGCACAGAAGTACGAGAGCGAGATTGCGAATCCAAGCTTCTAAGTAAAAAATACGCGGATGCTGCGAGAGGAGCAAAGGATTCTAATATCACTGCCGGAGATGTCGTTTTACTGGCTCGACAAAAAAAATGTAAAACAGATCCAACCTTTTCATCAGAAAGATACACTGTAGTGACTCTAGACGGCCCAAAAGTGGTTATAATGAGTCGATCGGGAGTCCAGTATACACGCAATATAAAAGAAATAAAATAAAGTTCCGTATCCCAAGCAGGATTGCTCTAAACTTGACAATCAGGATGATGAAATCAATTTGGGTATCGCGCACCGTCCAACCAATACTGATCCTCTTGCAAATGAATCAAACTCCTCTTATCCAGAAAATGAACAGCGAACACTAAGAAATAAAAATGTATTAAATCGTCCCAAGAGATTTGATGACAAATATCTTTACTTCGTGTTTTGTTAACAGAAAACCTAAAAAAAAACTTATTATTATTATAAATACATGTTGAATACTTAACGGAATTTATTGTTTATTTCCAATCCAATTATTGTTTTCTTCCAAATATTGTTTTAAAATGTAAACCGAATGAATAGCAGAGATGCCAGAAATAATTTTTTTATCTTTAGACCGGGTTGCAAAAGTTAAAAAAAAAATTACTATAGAGTATGATACACAAAACTGGCAGAACGCCATTTCATAAATCGAAAAAAAAATGCATGCTGAATTTTAAAAAAAACAGCCATCTGAACATACGTAGTCTAATCTGCAGAACTGGCATCTCTGATGAATAGAGGTGAAGAAAGATGTAGAGTACACAGGAGAGATTATTATATCAGACCTATTTCTCAAATAAAACTATCTCAAAACGCAGAACTAATTTGATGCAAACTTGTATACAACTGTGACGTTCATGTGGTAAAGATGAATTATATTCAACGATACCAGATTACATGATGCATGATTAATGAATTGATATCATTACGATAATTAAAATAAAATGCATAATTAATTGCACAGTTAGCGCCACTCCAGATTAAACATGTACTTTAATAAAAAAAATACTGTTAAAACTGATATCACTGTAAATGGAAATTTAGCCCTACCATGGTGACCGTTAATTTTCCAATATACAACTATACTTCGTTGATATGGAAACTGATTTATTATGAATTCGTTGGGAAAAGGGGAAACTGAAATTAATACCTAAGAATTAGGACCATTCTGTGAACTAAACTTACAGCGAGTAGACGTATTTGGTCTAGTCTGAAAATTTTAAATATTCTCTCAAGTTCAAAACTTGAAACACGTGTGTCTTACTTTGGTTACGACAGATACTATTACAGAACACATTAACTTAATATTTAGCATAGCCTCTTCTGATTTCTTTTATTTTAGTCGTTTGATCTGTTTTTCTTATAGGACATCTTGGTTTCTGGTGTGTTAAAATTCTATAGATGCATTCGTCTTCCAGCGGTGAGAAATTGTCGCAAATTTTACATATTTGTAGTTGTGGCAATATGTGGTTCTGTCTTTTAGCTGCAAATTGGATTTTTGTGCTCATTCTTGTTTGATTTATGCTGGTAGCCTGTAGTTCTAGTAGCTCGTAGAGGTTGTTGTTGGTATCTTTATCAGAATAACGGTGTTGTCTTTGATGATTGTTGAACTTGCTGAACTGAATTGAAAAATCTCGTCTATGAATTTAAGGTTCATGTCCTGCTGTACTAGTCAATGGAAGATGTATTCTTTCTCTTCTAACGATAGTTTATTTTTATTCAATAGATCTTGTTTAGAAAATTCAACTTGCTCTTCTATGTCTTCTAGTGTATGAATGAGAAAATCTATGCTGAATATTAAGTTAATGTGTTCTGTAATAGTATCTTCTCTAAGTGTGTTGTTTATTAATGTTATTTGAGAACTATTTTGGAAAACCTAATGATATTTGTGACATTATTTATTCTGTTTTGGAAACTAGTATTGATATTGATTTGTTTCATTTGGTTATTTACAATTTTGTTTTCATGATCTTGTAACATTTCCAGGCTTAGTTGTATGGTTTTTAAATCTTCTTTGTCGGGATTACCTGCTATGTATTTAACCATTGTTCCTAATGCGTTGATTAATCCGCGTTTCTGTCTGTGGGGCTTAAGGCTTTTAAGTTTCTCTCTAGCAATTTTAATTTTTCTTGATAGTGTTTCGTGTAAGTGATCTCTAGCTTTGAGGGATAGGGATATTTTCTCAATATGGTTGATGCTTAGTTCGACGTTTCATATATCGATTTTCTTAACGATTCGTTCGTATCCTACTCTAATTCTAACTGTGTCAAGTTTAAAGGCTATAAGTCCATTGTTATTTGTCATATCTTTGTAGATTGTAGACGATACGCAGTGAGTCAAGAAAATTCTGAAATTTGAGTAGTAGTGCGAGGTTACTTTTCAGTCGGTTCTTGTGGATTTTTATATTGTTTGTTTCTCTGAAAGTGAGTAGATTGTCGGTCTTTGTTTTTACTAATTTGAATGGGTCTTTGTCCTTTGTCTCTCTCTGTGATATTCTAACGTATTTTGTTTCGTCAGGATAAAGTTCGAGTGGTGTTTGCTTATTTTCGTGTTTCTTTTCATGTCTTTGTTTGTTTTGTTGTAGTTGCGTTTTGACTGCCGATTGAATATTGTCTGCTGCCTCTTGTAATACTTCTATGTTCGTGGATTTGAAACGTTGAAGATGATTTCTCTAGGCTTCCTTTTTGTAGCTGAGTGTATTTTATTATTGTAAATGTCGGTTAAAAGATTCAATACTTCAATAATTGGTTTGTTTGGAAATTTATGCTTTAATGTTCGATATAACTCAATTATTGTAGAATGAAATCTCGATTATTACGTTTGATTGAGAGTTACTGGCATGGTGGAAGGAAATGCCAAGGTAATGCCAGCATGCATGCTGGTTCCTGGTCGCTGACGATAGTTAGTGGTCTGCCAAATATTCTGATATGTTTACTAAGTGCTCTTTTCAAGTCAACTATTGTTCTAGTTTCTAAAGGAATTATGTTAGCGAATTTTGAGGAGTCCACTATCGTCAACCACTACTAGTCCTTTCATGAAAAAATCATCTATGTGAACTCGTTCGAAGGGTTTCTCCCCGAAAATGCTTTTCTGTATTAATTGTGGCGGGTTTCTATCGTATTTGCTTTTCTTGCAAACGCCGCAACTATCTATTAGGGCTGTAACCTTTCGATCGAGTTGGGGAAAGTAATACCTTTGTAGGATTTGGGCTTTGTTTTCTTTTATGCCCCGATGTGCGTATTCGTGTGTAACTCCTACTAGTTTATCCTGCTCTGCTTTCAGCCTGACGTCCTCCAGTAAAATTTCTAAAATGAGAGCTTTGTAGATGCGATTAGATTCGAAATGTTTTTTGTAAGTTTCCTGAATCAGTTGTCTCAATCCTATGGGTACGCGTAAGCAATTTATTCCTCTAGGGTTGAGATATCTTTTGAATATTTGTACTATATCTATTTCGGTGTAATTTGGTTTGAGGATTGTGATACGTCGACGATTTGGGAATATTTGTTCTGACACTTCGGAATCAATGTTTGAAATTTTTAGGATGAGTTGTGTCTTGAATGTGTTAATCGGTTTTTCTGTACACCAAATGTAATAATCATAACTTCATTACTGGTCTGTTTCTTCATTACTGGTCTCGTGTTGTGGGTTCGCGTTAATCTAGTTTGTCTTTATTCTTGAAAGTGCATCCGCGACAACATTGTTTTTGCCTGGTTTATAAATTAACTCGTAGTCGTGTCCTTCAAGTTCTAGTTTACCTCTAAAATGAGTTTGTTCGTGTTTGAAAGAGAGTAGGTTAGCGGTTGGTGATCTGTAATTAGTTTGAATTTCCTCCCCCTGAGATAGTGTTCGAAATGTTTAACGGTCCAATACATTGCCAGGAACTCTTTTTCAGTTGTTGAATAGTTTTCTTCTGACCTGTTTAGAGTTCTTGACGCATAATCTACTCGACGATCTTTCCGATAGGTCCTTGGGAAACTACGGCTCCTATCGCAAAGTCACTAGCGTCAGTAGTTAAGTTAAATTTTCTAGAGAAGTCCGGATGAATCAACACTGGGTCCCTCTTTAAAATTTGCTTACATTTTTCGAAGCAGAGTTCTGTTTCTGGCCCAATGATAAAGTCCTGGTCTTTACGTACTAAGGTAGTACCAGTTTTACGGTTTTACCAGTTTTACGGAATTTTGGGATATTATAGGAGATTTATTAAAGACTTTGCTAACTTTAATAAATCTCCTATAATGTCCCAAAATTCCGAGAAATTGTCTCACTTCTTTTTCTGTTTTCGGTATTGGCCAATTTTTAATTGTCTCGATTTTTTCGTGATTCGGTCTTATGCCGTCTTCCGAAACTGTATGTCCTAGAAATTGGACCTCTTTGCGGAAAAGATCGCATTTATCAAGTTGTATTTTTAGATTAGCATCTTTTAATTTTCTCAAAATTTTTTCCAGGTCGATTTTATGTTGTTCTAGAGAGGGTGAAAATACGATGATGTCGTCCATATATACCAGACAACATTTCCCAATTTCTTCTCTCAATATGCAGTCCATTACGCGTTAAAAAATCGCAGAGGCGTTTTTCAACCCGAATGGCATACGCGTAAACTCGTATTTACCAGAGTTTACTGAAAATGCTGTTTTCTCAACGTCTTCGTCGTCGAGCTGAATTTGGTGAAAGCCTGATGCGAGATCTATAGTAGAAAAATAATTTGTTCTTCCCAGCTTATCTAATATATCGGTAATCTCCGGTATAGGATATCTATCACTGATTGTTTTTTCGTTCATTTTACGATAGTCTATTACCAGCCGAATTTTTTTTTGTCCTGAAGAGTCTGCTTTCTTGGGTACTACCCAAACTGGTGACGTATATGGAGAGATAGATTCTCTTACAATACCGTCTTTCAAAAGTTTATCTACTTGATGTCTCACTATCTCTTCAAAAGCTTTGGGGTATCTGTAGGGTTTGGTGTGGATCGGTATGTTGTCGGTGGTTCTAATTTTGTGGTTAGGTGTTCGTCCATTTTTTCGTACTTGGTCGTCGTATGTTTTAGGGGGATTTTCTCCATTTTGTAAAAGTCCTTCCCTAGTTCGAGCTCATTAGAATTTATTTCGGCAGATCTTTCGTCGGTGTTTTTCCGAATTGCCAAAATTGCCTTTCCGTTCATTTCTTTATATAGTCCTGGTAGTATTGAAAAATGTTTGAGAACGACTTCCTGATCGACTATGAATGAACCATTTCGTTTCACGGGTATCTGGATGAATTGGAATTTGTGTTCAGTTAAGTTTAATTTTTGTTCTCCTGGGAACATTTTTTTTCATTTTAATTAATTTCTTTCCTATTTTCAAGGTATTGGTGGATGTATTAGGTGTTGCTTTAATTTCGCGTAGAGACTCGTAATCAATAAAGCCATCAAAAAATTCATGGAAGTTGAAAACGCAAAATTTTAATTTTTTTCTGATTTGGAAAATATCTATTCAGGATGATTTGTTAATCTTGTATTCGCCTTTGATATTTGTTACTGTAGAAGGTGGTTCATCTTTACAATCTTCAATGTTGACGTGAGCCGGAGAGATATAATTTTTGTTCGCTCCTGTGTTGACTAAAAACTTTAACTCTCCTTTAGAGGTCATGATTGAAATATATGGTATTTGATTTCTTTCTTGGACAAGCTGAAAATTTATCTCTTCAGAGATTGAATATCGTCGTCTTCGGAATCGAGCGTAGTGTCGCTTGTGTTTTTGTTATGGCATTCTTGTTCTAGCTCGTCACCGGAGTCGAGTTCCGTGTCTATTTGTTTTTGTCCGTGGTTGTTAATACGTATTTTGGAAACATGAGTCCGCATAGATATGTCCTCGTCATTTTGTGAACGGTTTCTAAATTTACCTGATGGGGTCTTATCATGCTGACGTGGGTTAGAATTCCCTGCATTTAGTTTTGTGTATTTATTTTGTCCGCTATTCTGTTGAGTGGAATAAGGTGTCGGATTATGTGCTTTTTTGTCGAGTCTAAATCTATGCCGCATTAGAGTAATTTCGAAAGTATGTTCTAATGTTTCAGGTCTGCAACTTCTCACGTGCATTGATATTTCTTCGTTCAAGCAGTCAATGAACCGTGTTAGTGTTATGAGGTTTATGAAAGAATTGATTGCTTTTGTGGATGATTTGTAGTCGTCCATATTGGCGGCTGCTGATTTAATAGCAGTATCTATTGCTCGGATTTTATTATAGTACTCAGACAAATTTTTCTTGCCCTGCTTGACATAAAAGAGTGACTGGATATAACTTGTTATATCGCGACGGTCACCGTACGCAGTTAGCAGCGCTTCTTCAATTTACTCCCACGTTGTGGGGTTACCGGAAACTATCAAGATTTCTCTTGCTTCTCCCGTGATTTTATTTTTTACACTGCGGACTATTTGCCCATAACATATATCATTTTTGTATTGTTCGAAAAGTTGTAGCGTTTGTTCGGTGTCTTGCACCCAGGCTAAGACTTCCTTCTTATTACCGCTAAAATTTGGAATATTCCTGATCGGGTTAGGTGTAGTGTAGCTAAAGAATGGGTCATTCTCTTTGCTCTTTAAGGCCATCGTCCAAGTACCATGCGCGCGGGTGGTTTTAGGAAATTTTCGATGGAAATTTTGAAAAATTTGCCAAAACCAAAAACATACAGACCTTTGAAATACATTTATCTATCTACAGGGTGAAAATGGCTGGAAAATTCGGAGGATTTTACGAGTCTTATCAAAAATAGCTCTGAAAAATGAGTGTTTTTGTGATCTTTCACAATTATCTGGAAAAATAAAGCGATGACATAAACTTTTTTTTTCAAATAAACTTTATTATGGATACACAGATTACATTCGGACACATTTTTGGAAAGCCTTTTCACGCTTTTCATAGAAAATCCACGAATTTCAAAAATTTCCACGAAATCGGTTATATGAAATTCGTTGATTTTCCATGAAAATCGTGAAAAGGTTTTCCAAAAATGTTTTCGAATGTGATCCTTGTTGCCAGCATGAGGTTTTTTTGAAAAAAAAAATTTCATTCCATCGAATTATTTTTTCAAATAATTGTGTAAAATTACAAAAAAAGCTCATTTTTTCAGCGCTATTTTTGATAAGACTCGTAAAATCCTTCGAATTTTCCAGTGATTTTCACCCTGTAGATAGATAAAAGTATTTCAAAGGTCTGTATGTTTTTGGTTTTGTCAAATTTTTCGAAATTTCCATCGAAAATTTCCTAAAACCACCCGCGCGCATGGTACTTGGACGATGGCCTTAAAGAACTTATCGTTTGGATTAGTTGAGCTTGGCTTTCGGTCAGTCACTTGACTTGTTCGACCAGCTCTTGCGTGTCAATTGGTTCCACCATAATTCTATTTGCGTCGAACCTTGCACTAGTTTTTGGAATTTTTAATTTTTGAATACCACGGTCTTTAATTGCCAGTGATATGTTCTGCAGTTTATTTTGTGAATTTTAAACTTCTGGTCACACGGAGTTCAGCTACTAATTTAATACCCTCACTATTTGCCTACTGCCTCGTTTCTAGTTTTCACTGTTTTTAAGCCACTCTTAGGCACTCGTTTTCACTTCTTAATATTAATAATAAGGTGAAGGTTACTTACAAATCTGCTCTTTGAGTGTGTAGCGGTTATGGGATGGTTCCCGGTGGCGGGCTCGATCCTTTCCGATATCTCAAATTCCGGATGTCCTCTCCGAAATAGCTATCGCTGGAATGTCGGTGTCCTCCGTGTTCTCCGTTGGACGTCGAATCGTACCACTTTTTTCACGATGAAAGATGTTCTTGAATATTAACTTCACTAACGCTTTTGTTTCGTGTTTATCACTTGGCTTACCGACTGCGCCAATTATGCCGTGTACTATTGCGGTTTGAATAAAAAAACCGGTTTTAATCCACCTAGTGGTGTAATGATGCCTTTCTCATATCAATTATACTATCATATATAATACTGTGATATTCTTCAAAATAATTTTTTTTCGATTCTTAAAAGCATAACCGAAATCGGTTTGTTTGACCGTTTATTGATAAAAACTATCAATTGAAAAAGATTTGAGGTCGATTTAAAAATTTGTTTAAGGTTGTTCCCCATTTTCAGTGATGGTATACAATTTTTAACACACTTTACCCTATATTTCCGGATCTGGAAGTCGGATCCGCATGAAATTCAGGAATTACGCATGGGATCACAGGATCTTTCATTTGAACCTAAGTTTGTGGAAATCGGTAGCGCCATATTTTCTTTTTTAGAATACATATTTTCTTTTTTTTGCACACATATTTTCTTTTTTTTTGCACATTTTACCCCATAACTCCCGAACCGGAAGTCGGATCAAAATAATATTCAGGAATTTTGTATGGGACCTCAAGACCTTTCATTTGAATCTAAGTTTGTGAAAATCGGTTCAGCCATCTCTGAGAAAAGTTAGTGCACTTATTTTCACAATTTTTTGCACATTTTACCCCATAAATCCGGAACCGGAAGTCGGATCCGAATAATATTCAGAAATTTTGTATGGGACCACAAGACCTTTCATTTGAATCTAAGTTTGTGAAAATCGGTGCAGCCATCTCCGAGAAAAGTTAGTGCAAGAAAAACGTTACATACACACATACGGATATACACACACACACACACACACACACAGAGATATTTTTCGTACTCGACGAACTGAGTCGAATGGTATATGACACTCGGCCCTCCGGGTCTCGGTTCAAAAGTCGGTTTTCACGAAATACGATTTATGAATTTCGAGGCAATACCTGCACCTGGATACCCGGAGAATTGAACCCGTGCAGCTGCTAGTAAGTTCTTGTCCAAGGGTAAGGTATATTGTAATGACATATTATTGTTATTGTTGTGGCAGGTATTGTTACTATTTGTGTTGAAATTGCTGTTGGAGTGCACGTTGTTGTCGTTGTTGTTGACTGTTGATCGAAAACCGGGAACCAGGATATGAAGAATCTGTTTATTTCGCTGACCACTGATAATCGCTATCGATTTGTGTAGTTTTCACCGGTTTGAAATGACGGCGTACACTATTTAACGCACTTTAACCTATAACTCCGGAACCGGAAATTTAGAAATTGTGTATGGCACCTTCCATTTGAATCTAAACCGAGCACCGGGATAGTAGGAATCGGTTTATTCAGTTACCTACTGATAATGGCTATTGATTTGTGTAGTTTTGAGTCCAGTTTAGAAAAAAAATTTGCGTATTTTGCTTCACCGGTTTAAGTGACGGTGTACAATGTCTAACACAAAAGCAAAGTCCTGGCATTACATTCCTTTTATGGAATTTGGCCTTTCTGTTTCAACAGACTTCGCAACCGATTCTTAGTGTACAGAATCATTGCATGGCTAGTACTATGGATCCTACTGACACTAAGAATCCTTCCAGGTCGGGGCTCAAACATACAACAACTGGCTTGTAAGACCAGCGTCCTATGCATTGAACCGCCAACCCGGGACAATGTCTAACACACTTTGCCCTATAACTCCGGAACCAGAAGTCGGATCCGGATGGTAGGATTATATGGAGTTGTAAGGCCTTTAATTTAAATCTTAGTTGAAGAAAATCGGTAGAGTGGTCTCAGAGAAAATCGAGTGCACTTTTTATTCATTCTTTTTCACATTTTTCCTCGTTACTCCCGAACCGGAAGACCGATCCGAGTAAAATTCAATTGCATCCTATGGGACCAAGAGACCTTTCATTTGAATCTAAGTTTGTGAAAATCGATCCAGCCATTTCCGAGAAAATCGAGTGCACATTTTTGTTACATACGCACACACACACACCACAGACATTTGCTCAGTTCGTCGAGCTGAGTCGAATGGTATGACATTCGGCCCTCCAAAACTACACAAATCAATAGCCATTGTCAGTAGGCAACTAAACAAACCGATTCCTACTATCCTGGTGCCCGGTTTAGATTCAAATTGAAGGTGCCATACACAATTTCTGAATTTTATCCAGATCCGACTTCCGGTTCCGGAGTTATAGGTTAAAGTGCGTTAAATAGTGTACGCTGTCATTTCAAACCGGTGAAACAAAATGCACGAAATATTGTTGAAACTTGACTCAAAACCACAAATCGATAGCGATTATCAGTAGGCAGCGAAACAAACAGATTCTGCCTATCCTGGTTCCCGGTTTTCGATCAACTGTCAACAACAACAACAACGACAACAACGTGCACTCCAACAGCAATTTCAACACAAATAGTAACAATACCTGCCACAACAATAACAATAATATGTCATTACAATATACCTTACCCTTGGACAAGGACTTACTAGCAGCTGCACGGATTCGATTTTCCGGGCATCCAGGTGCAGGTATTGCCTCGAAATCCATAAATTGTACGTCTTACTTCACAATCTGGCGACGATCGCTTCTTGAAAGCAAGACTTCGTGACCCGAAAATAATGCACGTCGTCCGCTTGTATTTGTCATACATGAAAAATCAACAACCTACAGTATGCAACGATGGTGAGACCCACTAGTATAAAAATGTTATTAGCATCAGATGGCATTCCAACAACACATGACCACCTCCTACGAATCTCCATCGAAGTCCATCAGGAATGGAATGAAACCTAAGGAAACCTGCCGACCTGGACTCTTATAGGAAAATTTTTACAAGTGAGCACATCCGCCGACTCCAACTAATCCGGGAAACCGAACACAATTTAACTAAGCCGAATTTTCGGAAATAACGACGCCCTCTATTGAGGTTGTATCCTATAATGACGTAAGTGACACTGCACTTCATTCAAATCCTCAAATTTCTTCGCATTCACAACAGAATGCGATTGAAATTCTTGTCTACTGTCAGAATTTCAATCTTTTTAATCTTGGAACTGAAAGTAGTTGGGACGAAAGCGAAAAATGCGAAGAAATTTTTGGAAATAACTATAACGTATTCCAGCATGACCGTAACTTAGTACTATCCAACAAAAAATCTGGAGGTGGCGTCTCCATTGCAATAAGTGCTGACTTTTCATCCGACAAAATTGAAACAAATAAAAACAAAGAATTTGAAGATGTTTGGACCAAAATATTTATGTCAGAACAAAAACATATTTTTGCCCCTGTGTATTTTCCCTCTTAAAACTCTTAACTTTCGAGCTATTCTTTCAAACCGAAAGAATTTTTTTTTTGGTTCAGTGTATTCCGAGTCAATACAAGATCAAAATTTTCGCTCTACAAATAATTGTCAATTTACAGTGTTATATTATTACGATTAAACTAAAACTTATCCCGTTAAGTGAATAAACGCGCATTTCATACCGGTGACATAGTGAATCTGTCCGGCGTGTACATATTGTGTGCATTTATCAGAAAACAGTTATTCGTGCCGGGTATTTTCGCATCAAAACGAGTCAACTGATGCTACTATGCAGTTAATCCTGCAGCGTACTACCTCAGCTCTCCGGTGTGACTATTGCTCCTTTTTCAGAGCAAGCTACCCAACGCAGGCCGAACCCGTCTCAACTTTTATCACGACTACAACAGACTTCCGTCAACGCTCAAGTACAATCGCCTCGATCATTACGAATAATGTCTCAACTGAATCGTCGTCCCTACCCTCGCTCCCCTGTACAACCGTTACCGCTTCTAAAGGAACAAAATCAGACTCTTGTTTAGATATTTATTACCAGAATATCGGTGGAATAAATAGCTGTCTCGAACAATATCATCTCGCTTGCGTTGATAGTACCTATGATATATACGTATTTATCGAAACCTGGCTGAATTTTAACACCTTATCGAAACAAAAGATTACTTGGTTTACAGACAAGATCGCAATGAACAGAATAGTTATAAAATAATGGGTGGCGGGGTACTGATAGCTTGTCGCTCTAAATTTCATTCACGTCTGATTCCCGTTCAAAACTGTGTCAATGTTGAACAACTATGGATTGCTCTCTCGCTCAACGATTATACACTTTTTATCTGCGTTATTTATATACCGCCTAATCGCACCAACGATTTGGGATTAGCTGAGCAACATTTGAGTTCTCTTTCCGTTATTACGAATCAAATGGAACTGAACGATAGAATAATGATACTAGGTGACTTCAATTTACCCGGCGTGAAATGGATTCGCTCTTCTTTTAATGATTTGTTTCCAAACGCCGACAGCTTAAATAATACATTCTGCCATAGGCTACTGGATGACTATAATATTGCTGGACTAGTTCAATTAAACGAGCATTAAAACAGCAACAATCGCCTTCTGGATCTTTGCTTCGTCAGCCAAGAGCTGTCGCGTTCCTGCTTTGTAGATGCTGCACCTGCACCACTCGTAAAAATCTGTCGTCATCATCCGCCTCTTCTTCTATCTTCTAATATCTATTGAGAATTCCTCACCGCCAACTTTCAATGAGATATCTGAATCAACTTACTACGACTACAAAATGGGAAACTACGACGCTATGAATACGTTTCTATCTTCACTAGACTGGAGTTTGCTGCTATCTAATGACGACTGCAACACGGTTGCTTCACTTTGGACTAATATTGTTTTATATTCAATCGATCAGTTTGTTCCGAAGAAGACGCGTCGACAGTCAACTTATCCTCCTTGGTCGAATCCGCTCTTAAAGCAATATAGAAGTGCTAAAAGATGTGCATTAAAAAAGTTCACAAGGCAGAGCCGTAGCAATTCAGTTTTTCGTGGGGGGGCAAATTTTTTAGATTAAATTTAACGTATATTAAAAAAAAGCTGCATTACATGCGTATCAAACAATCTAGATAGCAATTTGAGGCACCATATGCCTGCATATTGTACGCGACGAACGTCACTCACTGACAGCGTTTTCAAGTAAACTCTCTAAGATCACTCTGAGAGTGGTTTCGGATTCATTTCTGAGCAGGTTTCAGCAGCCATGAAAATGACAGATCGTTTCATAAAAAACGATGCCATTCTCACAGCTATCGATACAGCAAATGAGATGGATTTGGAAAAGCTGCAGCCTTTGACCGAGTTAGGCATCAAATTGCCAAATGAAATTGAGCTAAAAATTGCCAAAGAATACATTGATAAAATTCGTGCAAAAAATGAGAAATTGAACAATTTGAAGAGGCCGATAGATAAAAAAATTAAGACTGTAATACTGACAGAGCTGTATAAGGTGTGCCAAGGAATGGAAAACGTATACAACCTTTTTGCAACCATTGAAACTTTTCCGTCCGGAACGGCAGTATGCGAATCATCATTTTCGGCATTGACACGGATCATGCGGCCTCAACGTATTAGCATGTCCACTGATAGATTAAACAATTTATCGTTTCTGGCATTCGAGCACAAGCGACTGGATTTTTTAGACGTGGACACAGTCCTTTTAAGATTCAACGAACAAAAAAATCGCAAAGTGCAATTATATTAAAAAAGTGGTTGAATATCATTGTTCAAAATAATAAAAGAACTGTGAACGCAGTATAAACTATACAAATAGATCTCTTTATTGCTTTTTATTTTATAATTCTTTAATTTTTTTCCTTTCTACTATCAATTTCATATACGAGAAAAATACGTGGTGAGGCGGAAACCGCGTGGTGGGGCAAAGCCCCCCCTTGCCCCCTAGGTTGCTACGGCTCTGTCACAAGGGACCCTTCTCTACAACTAAGATCACATTACATATTTGTCAATAACCGGTACAAGGGATTAAATAAGGCGCTCTATTACAACTACCAACGCAGCATTCAGAATAGCCTCAAATCAAATCCCAAACGCTTTTGGAGTCATGTTAATGATCAAAGAAAAGAATCTGGATTACCTACTCACATGTCCTTGGGGGAACATGAAGCATCAACGCCCGTCGATATTTGTCACTTATTTTCCAAACATTTGAGCAGTGTTTTCTCCGCTGAAACTTTGACGAATCAACAAATCCACATAGCAGCCAACAATGTTCCTCGCCGTTCCACGATTGTGTTTCATCCTACAATTACGACAGACATCGTCGAAAACGCTTGTCTTAAACTTAAACCATCTACTAACGCTGAACCTGATGGTATACCGTCTTTCGTTCTGAAGAAATGTTCAAGAAGTCTTCTGATGCCATTGACTCTAATGTTCAATCTCTCTCTTAAACGCGGATTTTTTCCTGCTTCATGGAATTTCTCTTACATTTTTCCAGTATATAAGAAAGGTGACAAAACTATTATTTCAAATTATCGAGGAATTGCTGCCCTATGTGCTGTATCGAAACTATTTGAAATAATAATACTGAACTTCATCACTCATCACTGCTCCAGCTATATATCTGATACACAACATGGTTTCATGCCTAAACGGTCTACGTCCACGAATCTTGTGTCGCACACATCATACATCATTCGATCTATGCAAGCGCATTATCAAGTCGATGCCATTTACACTGATTTCTCGGCTGCTTTTGACAAAATTAATCACCAGATTGCAGTTGCCAAACTCGAAAGGCTTGGGTTCAGCGGTTGCTTCCTCAAATGGCTGGAATCATATCTGACAGGTCGAAATATGACTGTGAAAATAGGAGACAACGTCACTTCACCATTCATTGCGAGCTCCGGAGTTCCACAAGGAAGCCATCTGGGGCCGTTCATATTCTTATTATACCTCAACGACTTGAATTTTTCGCTGGAATGCATGAAGCTATCATTTGCCGATGATTTCAAATTGTTCCATCTCATCAAGGATTCTGAAGATCCCGCTTTCTTACAAACTCAGTTGGATGTATTCTATAACTGGTGCAATGTTAACAGGATGGTACTAAACGCCTCAAAATGTTCCGTCATCTCATTCTCTCGCAAACGAAACACGATCACGTATGACTACTTTATTTCGACAGCGGTCTTGGAACGAGTTTCATCAATCAGGGATTTAGGAGTGTTATTAGATTCTAAGCTCAATTTCAAAGATCATATTGAGTATACTATATCTAAAGCTTCTAAGATGCTAGGACTCATGTTCCGCATTTCAAAAAACTTCAACAACGTATATTGCCTGAAATCGCTTTATTGTGCTTTAGTCCGCTCTACCCTTGAGTACGCTGTCGTTGTTTGGACACCATATTATCAAACCGATAAGCTGCGAATAGAAGCTGTTCAGCGGAAATTCGTCCGTTTTGCTTTGCGTCGTCTACCATGGAGAGATGCAGCCAACCTTCCAAGCTACGAAAATCGTTGTAGACTCATCTACCTTGATTTGTTATCAGTTCGTCGGGATACTTCCAAAGCCATTTTTATTGCGGATTTGATCCAATCCCGAATTGATTGTGTGGATCTTCTTTCACAGCTAAGCTTCAATATCCATCGTCGTAACTTGCGGGTAAACTCTTTCTTCAGAATTCCTCGTGCTAGAACAAACTATGGATTTAATGAACCATTTGCTAGTATGTGTCGATCATTCAACGTTTGTTCAAATGTATTCGACTTTCATTTGTCCCGCAGCACTGTAGAAAACTTATATTCAAGATTTTTTGCCAGCCAGCTTTCCTTATGAATTGAGGGTTAAATTATAGATATTTACAGATGATAGCATGATAGATTAGTTTACGATAACGTGCAATATGTATCATTTGGATAAATGTAATCTGTTGGTACAAAAAATAAATAAATAAATAATTAAATAAATAAATAAAACCGTAGAAATAATTACGTCGAATATGAAACCAGAAGTTAAGTTACACATATACGGTGACTTTAACCAACGAAACGCTCACTTCATCACCGATGAACAAAATGAATCCATTCTGCTTCCAATTGCAGGAGAAAATGAAACACTATATACAATTCCTTTTCGACAAAATTTCTTTATTCGGCTTGAATCAAATAAATTCGGTGAAAAACAAACAAAATTTAATATCTTGATCTTCTTTTCACAAACTGTACCGAAGACTTCTGTGTGAATGCCTCACAAAATCCGCTATGGAAAAATGAAGCATTTCACACAGCAATTGAATAGTCCATCTTTATGCATAACATATCTCTCCCTAATGAAATAGTATACGAGGAAGTACCGGAATATCACAAAACAAATTTCGAAGAAGCAAAACGTAGACTAAGTCCATTAAACTGACAAAATATTCTGAGTATAGAAGGAAACGTCAAAAAAGTAGTGGAAAAATTGTATCTAATTATCAACAACTTAATTTCGGAAATTGTACCAGTAAAAAGAAGAAGAATAGCAAATTACCTGTCTAGTTCAACCCGGAATTGAAAACCCTGAAAAATAGAACGCAGAATACACATAAGGCTTATAGAAATTATAAAAGTGTTATCAATCTACAAAACTACTTCGACATTTGCAATGATCTGAAAATAGCAATTAACTCAGCACACGAAGAATATAATCTTAAAGTTGAAAGCGAAATCAAATAGCATCCAAAAAATTTCTTTAGCTATGTTAAATCAAATCTGAAGAATAACAACCTTCTTTCCCAGATGAACCTAGACGAAACTACTGGAAATGATAGCACTGAAATTTGCAATTTATATGCAAATTTTCCCCAAGAAATATATACAATATAAATATATGCAATATATACATATAACTTGACTACTTTTTCTTCATACTGGAGCCTTCTAATGACATCAGTGTCAATCAATTATTAAAGCAAGAAATATTCACTGCACTTGAAAACCTCAACGCAGTAAAGACACCTGGACCTGACCACCATTACACCATCTCTTCAACTTATCTTTAAGAACAGGAATATTTCCAGAAACATAGAAATCCACCTTCTTAGTACCGGTCTTTAAATAAGGCTCAAAATCAGACATACGTTATCTCGTGCATTCCAAAATTATTTGAAAATCTACAAGGATCAGCCCCATGGGGTTGTTCGAGCCATTGATGTGGAACAAGGCAACCAAAATTTCTAATGATCTACAATCAAAAAGTTCAATCAATCCGGACCTACACGGAACATCATTTGTCTTTTGTCGTGAATACGACTTACTTTACTATGGGGTGTCTTTTCCAATTTATCCATATGGAAGAATGGGCAGAACTTAATCGTGAATATCTCGACTTGTATTAACGGTAGCAACAAAATTCTTTCACTATTTCATCAAAAATATGATCAGGAATTGAGGATAACATTTTGAACAGTGTGAGATAACCACAAACAACATAAAAATTTAGTTTTCTCAAACTTTGAAAACAACGCGGAAAACTCTTTACTTTTGCTTGGCTTTTTCGTGCAAGGACGACGATTTTGAGGTAGTCAGACACATATCTTCAACTGACTGCGTATAAAAGGGGAACCGTGGTCAAAAATCGATAATTTCTTCTTGTGCGTTGGACGGAAGCAGACGTCGTGGGACTAGCAGCTTCGGAGAGTGCTCCTTCTGCGTGGTTAAAAACCTCAAACGCTCAGGTCGTGCTCTCATTTGGGCTTCAGTTGTCAGGTAGAGCAGTAGTCAATGAAAGCAGACCTTTGCGTGGTATAAAGCCTCAAACGCTTAGGTCGTGCTTTCATTTGGACTTCAATCGTCAGATGGAGCAGTCGTCAATGAGAGCAGACCTTTTGCGTGGTATAAAGCCTCAAACGCTTAGGTCGCAGAGCCAGTTTCCCTTCGAAGAAGATCGATTACATCATCCTGTTGGTGGTCGTTTGGGAAATGGACAACAATGTGGAACATTATGCAAAATCAGCCTTTCTAATGGCTTTAAATGTTACCTAAAGAACTATAAAGATTGCTTCTTTGTAAATCAAAAATTAAAATTTGCAGTGCAGTGCAAATCTAAGATAATATGATCAGTTTTTTTTTGCAATTTTCACAGTTCTAAATTCGCCACAGTGTTCAAAATTGTTTATATCCAATCAGTGTTTAATTGTCTTAGGAAAATATACAATTTGGCCCTTCACGCACGCCTTCATAAGAGGTTCTTTCCAAAACCACCAATATTTTATCAACTAATTGATATTCGGAAGTAAAAAGAAAGAGTGCCAGTTTTATTTGTATTCACGATATCCAGTTATGTCTCTGACATTACACACCTGTACTTTTTTTTTCTTTAGATCGTTTATTTGATATGGCCATAGCTTTAGCTCAGAAGTGCCAAAGTCTGTATTTTATTTTTTCGTACAATATAATTACAATTATTATTTAACATATATACATACACATACAAGGTTGATGGGAGAGTTAAAGAATGGGGAATACAATTATGTTTAAACTATAGAAAATTTAAGGTTAGTGTTAAAAAAGGGAGCCGAATTACTGGCGGTTGCTCCAGGTTGGTATGGAAAAAACAAATAGTTACATACACACTCAAAAAATATACAATAACACAAAACAGATAATAAAAATGTAATAACTTCAAAGTCTTCGTGTAATCTTTGTTTTTTCTTTTGGCTCAAAATTTCCGATGTGTGGTTACCAAAAACCAATCAATACGCAACAAGATGGCATTTTGGGGAAAGGTGAACTGTAAAGGATGTAAATAAAGAGAAGCAATACTAGATTGATAAACCAATAGTATTCAGAAAGATGTAAATCGAGTGCATATAAGTGCAATCGCGACTTGCTAGTACATCTCGCACCGGCACATTGGGTAGTCTACCTCGGGCCCAAAGGGAGTCTCTTAACTGTAATCTTGCGAAACGATTCAGGGCACATGACCACACAACATGCTCGATGTCGTGGTAACCATTGCCACAAGCGCAGATACCATTCTCAGCGAGGCCAATTCGCCAGAGATGCGTACCCATCTCGGAGTGATTAGACATAAGTCGAGACATCACACGAATGAAATCGCGACCCACTTGCATCCCCTCAAACCAAGGTTTCGTCGATACTTTCGGTATAATAGAGTATAGCCAACGTCCTAGGTCCATGAAGCTTGCCAACTTTCGATTGTCTTCTGACGAGAAACGCTGTAAAATTCGTTGAAGCAGATTTGTCTTTCGTAAATATCACCTTCTAATGCGCCCACTTTAGCCAATGAGTCTGCCTGTTCATTGCCCGGAATAGAGCAATTCGAAGGGACCCAGACTAACGATATTAAATAAGACCGCTCAGATAAAGCTCTCAAATGTTCCCGTATTTTCCCCAGGAAATATGGGGGATGCTTTCGATATGAGAGATCCCAGAATCGATTTTTCAACGGTAAGACGCCCGCGAGCACTTCGAGACTCATCGTATGAATCGACTGAATGCAACCTAAGGCAATACGCAAACAACGATACTGAATTCTTTCCAGCTTAATGAAATGGGTGTTTGCGGCGGATTTGAAGCAGAAGCATCTATATTCCATTACAGACAGTACCGTTGTTTTGTACAACCTTATTAAGTGTAAGTATCCTGGGTGAGCTCCCCACCTAATTCCAGTTATTTTACGAAGAAAATTGATTCTCTGCTGGCTTTTTTGTTTCAGATACCTGTGACATCCCCAGGTTCCTTTGGAGTCGAACCAGACCTCGAGATATTTAGATGTGAAGACCTGAGCTATGGTTTCACCCCTTAGTTGAAGCTGTAATTGTGCTGGTTCTCGCTTCCTTGAAAATACAACAACTCAGTTTTCTCTGTAGAGAATTCGATACCCATCTGAAGAGCCCATGATGACAAGTTGTCGAGAGTATTTTGTAATGGTCCTTGAAGATTGACAGCTTTGGGTCCTATAATAGACACAACGCTGTCGTCGGCAAGTTGTCTTAGCGTGCAAGATGTATTGATACATTCATCAATGTTGTTCACGTAAAAATTGTATAAAAGGGGGCTTAAGCATGAGCCCTGAGGATGACCCATGTAACTGAATCGTATTGTCGACAAATCACCATGCGCGAAATACATGTGTTTCTCGGATAATAGATTATACCAAAAGTTATTCAAAACTGGCGAAAGACCATGCTGATGCAACTTTTCAGACAAGATATTTATAGAAACTGAGTCGAAAGCCCCCTTGATATCTAGGAAAACTGATGCCATTTGTTCTTTACGAGCAAATGCCATTTGAATTTCTGTTGAGAGCAACACAAGACAATCGTTCGTTTCTTTGCCTTTGCGGAAGCCAAATTGTGTATCTGAAAACAAATCATTAGTTTCAGCCCAATTGTCTAGGCGAAATAGAATCATTTTTTCGAACAATTTTCGTATACAGGAAAGCATAGCAATCGGCCTATACGAATTGCGATCGGAGGCTGGCTTCCCTGGTTTTTGAATGGCGATCATTCTCACTTGTCCCCAGTCGTGTGGGACAATGTTTCCCTCTAGGAACTTGTTGAATAAATTCAGCAAGCGTCTTTTGGCGGTGTCAGGCAGATTCTTCAACAAGTTGAATTTGATTCTGTCTAGCCCCGGAGCTTTATTGTTACATGACAGGAGCGCAAGTGAGTACTCTACCGTTGAAAACGATGTTTCGTTCCTGTTTGATGACGTGACGCGGGTGATCTTTTGCTCTGGAACAGAGTCAGGACATACTTTTTTAGCGAAATCGAATATCCAGCGGTGAGAATATTCCTCACTTTCGTTCGTGGTATTATGGTTGCGCATTCGTCGGGCCGTATTCCAAAGAGTGCTCGTTGATGTTTCTCTCGACAATCCCTCTACAAACCGACGCCAATAACCGCGTTTTTTCATCTTTAATTATGCTTTTCATTTTAAGATCTAACGACGCGTATTTTCGATAGTTATCTGGTGTTCCATTTTCTCTAAACGCGATGAAAGCTAAAGTTTTTCTACTTTCAGTTCTAAGTACTCTTCGTCCCACCACGGGTTGGGAGAATGGTGTAAGTTTTCGCGCCGGGTACACGTTTGGTCTGAGACTGAATCGCGGTATCGAGATTCAAGTCATTTGTCTTGATTTGCATTTGTTTTATAGCCGACGAAATTACACCAATATCCCAAATGTATGCAATATGACATATGACATATAATGGAATATCATCCGAGCTTGCATGGCACAAGATCAGAGCATACCAATTAAAGCTTCAAATCGTTTTATGGCACGTTTTTGTCTTGCTGTCTAGAAACAACCTACCTCTAGCATGCTACGAGTAGGGCTGAAACGTTAGCTATAATTTCGCTTCTATTTATAGATTTGCATGCTTCCAACAGCTTCGCTTTTGCATCGATCGACCAATCAGAGCAATGCTCTCTCTTTGATACATCGCTTACTCCTTCAAAACCGTCGTCTACGGCAGAGAAATCCGGTATGCCAAAGATTTTTAGCAGCCAAATAGGACACTGCTCGTTACTTATCAAAATTTCAATCATATATAATTGAAAATACGTGGCTTGATGCATTCAAATCGAAACTTAGAAATATTTCCTATCAAATGATGAAATAATATTAATAATTGATACAAATTAGACTGAGCTGTAAGTGTTTAAAACCTGACCACATTTCTACGTGTAATTTTTCTTGAGTTTCTGATTTGCACCCCTATATAGAAAATAAATGTTCCACATCACAAATTATCAATCGAAAAATATTTCAACAAGTAAAAAATTACATAACTCCAAAACAACTCTTAGAATTCATTACATTCACTTTGGAAGCTATGGACAATGGAAATTATGTAGAAACTATCTATGGTGACTTCAGCAAAGCTTTCGACAGAATTGACTTACCATTATTACTATTCACAATTTAAAAAATATGGCATTGAACAAAAATCTTTGGAATGACTTGAATCATATCTCACAAAACGTAAAAAAAATGTACGCTATCAAAACACATACTTCAAATCAATAAATGTCACTTCAGGTGTTCCCCAGGGTTCACGTTTAGGCCCTCTTCTTTTTATCTTGTATGTAAACAACATTTCCTTCTTACTCAAACATTTAAATGTACTTGTATATACAGACGACATGAAGGTGTTTCTGGAAATAAAAATTCTGTAGATGCTGAAGTATTCAAATATTAAATTGATGTATTCAACATTTGGTGCAATAAAAACTTACTCCAACTAAACGTTGAGAAATGTAGTTTAGTAACGTTTAGTAGAAAAATCATGTCTCCTTCTATTAACATATATTTAGGAAATCAACCTGTAGAAAAATGTAAAATTATTAGAGACCTAAGCGTAATTTTAGGCTCAAAACTTACTTTCGTGGATAGTGTGCAAATAGTGTGTTAGGCTTCATTAAACGTTTCAGTCATAATTTTCAGGACCCTTGCACATTAAAATGATTATATATACAACTTACGTCAGGCCAATTTAGGAATACTGAAGCATAGTATGGAACCCATGTTTCTCCATACACGTAGAACGCATCGAATTTGTCCAAAAACAATTTCTACTGTATGCGCTTCGTAGACTAAACTGGACAACATTACCTCTTCCATCATATAAAGCGGGTTGTATGCTCATAAACTTACAAACACTCGAAGAACGCCGCAAAGCTACAATGCTTTATTTTATCAACGACATTCGTATATATATACATATACTAGCTGACCCGTCGAACTTCGTCTCTCCTAAAAATTATTTGTTCGAATTGATGTTTTCGGACAGCTGAATTGTCAAACGACTAAGTAGTTAACGTTTATCTCCATTATTCTTCAGATTACTTAACCTACAACCAACGGAATTCGACACACGTTCGCCCTTGCTCAAAAAAGCAATATCACTAAAAATTAATGTGAAAATGTGAAATACTTCTGTTAAGAAAAAATTGAGCAAATGCACAGATTGTCATCCCATCCTTCCAATCAATAAAAAATCTTGTCAAACGACTAAGTAGTTAACGTTTATCTCCATTATTCTTCAGATTACTTAACCTACAACCAACGGAATTCGACACACGTTCGCCCTTGCTCAAAAAAGCAATATCACCAAAAATTAATGTGAAAATGTGAAATACTTCTGTTAAGAAAAAATTGAGCAAATGCACAGATTGTCATCCCATCCTTCCAATCAATAAAAAATCTAAACTAGTTATTTTCAAGTTATGAAAAGATAAGTTATTTCAGTATATCATTACAACGTAACGACAACTTATTTTTAACCGACTTAACAACTAGTAGAAACTGCGCTTTTTGAGTCATGCAAGTGGTTAGATGTTAGTAACAATCACTCAAATATCTGGTTGTAAACTAGTCACAAACAAGCTAGCGTAACAAAAATTGTTACTTGGGTATATACATATATATAATTCTGAGCATTGTCTGTGTGTTCTATTATTTATATATTATTGCATACGGGCCTGTCCATATTTAGTATCATTTTAGGGTTAACATCACTCATCTGTTTGATAAAATTCATTAGGCAGAGTAAGCTATTCAACAAAGACGAACAACCACCAAAACCAAATTCGGAAAGACCAAAATGTATCGTCCCGGGACGTGCCGAACTTGAGGAAGGAGAAGTTAACGAAACGCGCTCACTGTTCACTTATTTCAACTTTGTCACCAACTGGCAATAAATAAACATAAAGTACACCAGCGGCATCGGCATCATACAGCATCGGATTCCAGATCCCAGCTAAGCAGTTTACCATGTTTATGTAAAGCATCTTTTCTAGAGAATTCACGGGATGCTCAAGAAAAACTACACGTAGAAATGTAGTCAGGTTTTAAACACTTACAGCTTTGTCTAATTTGTATCAATTATTAATATTATTTCATCATTTGATAGGAAATATTTCTAAGTTTCGATTTGAATGTATCAAGCCACGTATTTTCAATTATATATGATTGAAATTTTGATAAGTAACGAGCAGTGTCCTATTTGGCTGCTAAAAATCTTTGACATACCGGATTTTCCTGCCATAGACGATGGTTTTAAAGGAGTAAGCGATGTATCAAAGAGAGAGCATCGCTCTGATTGGTCGATCGATGCAAAAGCGAAGCTGTTGGAAGCATGCAAATCTATTAATAGAAGCGAAATTATAGCTAACGTTTCAGCCCTACTCGTAGCATGCTAGACAGCAAGACAAAAACGTGCCATAAAACGATTTGAAGCTTTAACTGGTATGCTCTGATCTTGTGTCATGCAAGCTCGGATGATATTCCATTATATGTCATATGTCATATTGCATGCATTTGGAATATTGGTGTAATTTCGTCGGCTATAAAAACAAATGCAAATCAAGACAAATGACTTGATTCTCGATACCGCGACTCAATCTCAGACCAAACGTGTACCTGGCGCGAAAACTTACATCCATACTCCCAACCCGTGGTGGGACGAAGAGTGCTCAGAATTGAAAGTAGAAAAAACTTCAGCTTTCATCGCATTTAGAAAAAATGGAACACCAGATAACTATCGAAAATACGCGTCGTTAGATTTTAAAATGAAAAGCATAATTAAAGCTAAGAAACGCGGTTATTGGCGTCGGTTCGTAGAGGGATTCTCGAGAGAAACATCAACGAGCACTCTTTGGAATACGGCCCGACGAATGCGCAACCATAATACCACAAACGAAAGTGAGGAATATTCTCACCGCTGGATATTCGATTTCGCTAAAAAAGTATGTCCTGACTCTGTTCCAGAGCAGAAGATCACCCGCGTCACGTCATCAAACAGGAACGAAACATCGTTTTCAATGGTAGAGTTCTCACTTGCGCTCCTGTCATGTAACAATAAAGCTCCGGGGCTAGACAGAATCAAATTCAACTTGTTGAAGAATCTGCCTCACACCGCCAAAAGACGCTTGCTGAATTTATTCAACGAGTTCGTAGAGGGTAATGCGCTAGTTCTGTACACTCTGAATCGGCTGCGAAGTCTGTTGAAACAGAAGGTCAAATTCCACTACAGGAATGTAATACCAAGGCTTTCCTTTCCTAGAGGGTAATATTGTCCCACACGACTGGAGACAAGTGAGAGTGATCGCCATTCAAAAACCAGGGGAGCAGCCTCCGATCACAATTCGTATAGGCCGATTACTATGCTTTCCTGTATCCGAAAATTGTTTGAAAGAATGATTCTAGACAATTGGGCCGAGACTAATGATTTGCTTTCAGATACACAATTTGACTTCCGCAAGGGCAAAGGAACAAACGA
This sequence comes from Malaya genurostris, assembly GCF_030247185.1. Classification (NCBI taxonomy): domain Eukaryota; kingdom Metazoa; phylum Arthropoda; class Insecta; order Diptera; family Culicidae; genus Malaya; species Malaya genurostris. The sequence goes on from NC_080572.1 coordinate 145,864,313, forward strand.
TTGTCTTGCGTTGCTCTCAACAGAAATTCAAATGGCATTTGCTCGTAAAGAACAAATGGCATCAGTTTTCCTAGATATCAAGGGGACTTTCGACTCAGTTTCTATAAATACCCTGTCTGAAAAGTTGCATCAGCATGGTCTTTCGCCAGTTTTGAATAACTTTTTGTATAATCTATTATCCGAGAAACACATGTATTTCGCGCATGGTGATTTGTCGACAATACGATTCAGTTACATGGGTCTTCCTCAGGGCTCATGCTTAAGCCCTCTTTTATACAAATTTTACGAGAACAACATTGATGAATGTATCAATACATCTTGCACGCTAAGACAACTTGCCGACGACAGCGTTGTGTCTATTATAGGACCCAAAGCTGCCGATTTTCCAGGACCATTACAAGATACTCTCGTCAACTTGTCTTCATGGGCTCTTTAGATGGGTATCGAATTCTCTACAGAGAAAACTGAGTTGGTTGTATTTTCAAGGAAGCGAGAACCAGCACAATTACAGCTTCAACTAAGGGGTGAAACCATAGCTCAGGTCTTCACATCTAAATATCTCGGGGTCTGGTTCGACTCCAAGGGAACCTGGGGATGTCACATAAGGTATCTGAAACAAAAATGCCAGCAGAGAATAAATTTTCTTCGGCCGCGGTTGAAAAGTCCGTTTTCACAGTAATTGCATAACCTCTCTGTATGAGAAAGGCAAAACACATATGTAGTGACAATGTGCGGAGACTCTTGAAGACGGCTGGAGGAACATAAGGTCCGCCGTGAGTAGCACTGCTGCAACCGTTCTAGGTACGAGGTTATCGAATCGAGGAAATGACTGGTTTGACGACGAATGCCAGCAGTTGGTCGAACAGAAGAATGCAGCAAGGGCGAGGACCGCACTAGAACGAACGAGGAACGATACAGACAGGCGCGGAACAGACAGAACACAGTTTTCCAAAGAAGAAAGCGCCACGATGGAATTGTATGTCCCGTCTACAAAAAGGGCGACTGTTGCAATTATCGCGCAATCACATTGCTGAACGCCGTCTACAAGGTACTCTCCCAAATCCTTTGCCGTCGTCTATCACCAATAGCTAAGGAATTCGTAGGGCCGTACCAAGCGGGATTTACTGGTGCCCGCGCCACTACGGATCACATATTCGCGATAAGACAAGTACTCCAGAAGTGTCGTGAATACAACGTACCCACGCATCACCTATTCATTGACTTCAAAGCGGCATACGACACAATCGATCGAGAACAGCTATGGCAGATAATGCACGAATACGGTTTCCCGAATAAACTGACGCGATTGGTCAAAGCAACGATGGATAGAGTGATGTGCTACTTCCGAGTGTCTGGGAGACTCTCGAGTCCCTTCGACTCTTGGAGAGGGCTACGTCAAGGTGATGGACTTTCTTGTATCTTGTTCAATATTGCCCTGGAAGGTGTGATTCGAAGAGCGACGATCGACACGAGTGGCACGATCTTCCGAAAGTCCGTGCAACTTTTTGGCTTCGCTGACGATATTGATATTGTAACACGTAACCTTGAGAAGATGACGGATACCTACATCGGACTGAAAGCTAAAGCTAGGCGTATCGGGTTGGCCATAAATGTGTCGAAAACCAAATACATGAGAGGAAGAGGCTCTAGAGAAGAAACACTACGCCTCTCACAACGAATATTAACAGTCGGAGACGATATCGAGGTGGCTGACGAGTTCGTGTATTTGGGCTCACTGATGACCGCCGATAATGACACCCGCAGAGAAATTCATATATGTATTTTGGCAGGGAATCGTGCGTACTTTGGACTCAGAAAAACCCTCCGACCGAGAAAAGTACGCCACCGCACGAAATTGATCATCTACGAAACGCTTTAGACCAGTTGTTCTCTATGGCCACGAGGCCTGGACTATGTTGGCAGAGGACCAACGCGCCCTCAGTGTTTTCGAAAGAAAGGTACTGAGGACCATCTATGGCGGAGTGCAGATGAAAGACGGAACGTGGAGACGGTGTATGAATCACGAATTGCAACAGCTGCTAGGAGAACCACCTATCGTACGGACAGCTAAAATCGGACGTATACGGTGGGCTGGGCATGTCATAAGGATGTCGGACGACAGCCCAGTGATAATGGTTCTTGAATCTAATCCGACTGGTACAAGAAGAAGAGGAGCGCAGCGAGCAAGGTGGATCGATCAAGTGGAGGGTGATCTCAGAAGCATCCGTGCCTTGAGTGGCTGGCGACGAGCAGCCATGGACCGAGTTATGTGGAGACGTATGCTTGATACAGCAAATGACTCCCCTGGACTATAGCTGTTAGATAAGGTAAGTAACACACTGTTTGCACACTATCCACGAAAGTAAGTTTTGAGCCTAAAATTACGCCTAGGTCTCTAATAATTTTACATTTTGCTACAGGTTGATTTCCTAATTATATGTTAATAGAAGGAGACATGATTTTTCTACTAAACGTTACTGGACTACATTTCTCAACGTTTAGTTGGAGTTAGTTTTTATTGCACCAAATGTTGAATACGTTAATTTAATATTAGAATACTTCAGCATCTATAGCATTTTTTATTTCCAGAAAGACCTTCATGTCGTCTGTATATAAAAGTACTTTTAAATGTTTGAGTAAGAAAGAAACGTTGTTTACGTACAAGATAAAAAGAAGAGGGCCTAAATGTGAACCTTGGGGAACACTTGAAGTGACATTTATTGATTTGGAGTATGTGTTTTGATAGCGTACAATTTTTTTCCGTTTTGTGAGATTTAGTTCAAGCCATTTCAAAAGTTTTTGTTCAATGTCATATTTTTAAAATTTCGAATAGTAATAATGGTAAGTCAATTCTGTCGAAAGCTTTGCTGAGGTATTTATAGAGAGTTTCTACATAGCTTCCAAAGTGAATGTAATAAAATCTAAGAGATTTGTTGACGTAGAACCTTTGAAAAAGCTATGTTGTTTTGGAGTTATGTAATTTTTTACTTGTTGAAATATTTTTCGATTGATAATTTTTTCAAATTATTTTGGAATGCACGAGATAACGTATGTCTGATTTCGAGCCCTATTTAAAGACCGGTACTAAGAAGGAGGATTTCTATGTTTCTGGAAATATTCCTGTTCTTAAGGATAAGTTGAAGAGATGGTGTAATGGTGGTCAGGTCCGGGTGCCTTTGCTGCGTTGAGGTTTCCAAGTGCAGTGAATATTTCTTGCTTTGATAATTGATTAACACTGATGCCATTAGAAAGCTCCAGTATGAAGGAAAAAGTAGTATTCAACGTGCTGAGTATTATTCGTGTGATTTGTGTGAATGTGATTACGGTACTTCATATCATCTGATATGTAACTATCCCGCATTGACGCAACTACGTATCCGGGTTTTTGATTCTTCATACATGGTTGAGTCCGTGTATGCGGAGCTAAAATTAAAGGATATTCTAGCGTTTCTCACCCAATGTGGTAAGGGTTCATCATTCTTCTTGGAGTGAATGAATCCTTTCTGTATTGACCTTAAAAAGGTTTTAGCATCCTTTATAGGGTGCCGAATTTACTTCTGCTCATACATACTGTGAATAGTTCTGCATTCTTGCGGGAATGCAGAATGATGTCGCTTTTGAAAAATATCTAAATCCTCTCGGGGGTTGGAGGTTTTTTTAACTGTGCATTTTGGCTCCTGTAGATCATTCAGCATCCTTTCGGAGATGCAGAAAGAATTGTTTCTGCTGTTGTCCCACTTCACTCACTCATAATTCCCTTTTATATATATATATATATATATATATATATATATATATATATATATATATATATATATATATATATATATATATATATATATATATATATATATATATATATATATATATATATATATATATATATATATATATATATATATATGTATATATATATATATATATATATATATATTATATATATATATATATATATATATATATATATATTATATATATATATATATATATATATATTTATATATATATATATATATATATATATATATATATATATATATATATATATATATTCTTTTTCCTTTTTGCGATATTCTCCTAACCAGAGATCATTTTTTTTTTAGAAACAGACAATGAAAATTATAGAATGATAGTACTCAAGGGAGTGCAAGGATGTGAATATATAGAACGGAAAGGTGAGACGTGACAGAGGGTCATTTAAGCAAGCAGAAATCTTCTAGTAACTTAACTTTTACCTTCTACCAGAGGAGTTGGGCTTAGGCATCTGAACAATGCGAATCACCCAAGTCTCTGGTACGTCGGAAAGTAGTGATAAAGGTATATATAATAGAACACACACACAATGACATTTGATCAGTTCTTCGAGCTGAGTCGAATGGTATATGTATGACATTCGGCCCTCCGGGTCGCGGTTGAAAAAACCGTTTTCACAGTGATTGCATATGAGAAAGGCAAAACACATATGTAGTGACAATGTGCCAGTTGTTATTGGTGCCTCTGTCTTCATATTAAAATTCTACACCCTCGTTGAACATAACTCAAAAAATTGTGTGGCAAACCACTAAAATTCATAAAAATTGTATATATATATATATATATATATATATATATATATATATATATATATATATATATATATATATATATATATATATATATATATATATATATATATATATATATATATATATATATATATATATATATATATATATATATATATATATATATATAACGGGTGATTTTTTAAGAGCTTGAGAACTTTTTTAAACAATAAAACGCATAAAATTTGCAAAATCTCATCGGTTCTTTATTTTAAACGTTAGATTGGTACATGACATTTACTTTTTGAAGATAATTTCATTTAAATGTTGACCGCGGCTGCGTCTTAGGTGGTCCATTCGGAAAGTCCGCTTTTTTATCGACAAATTTTGTTCAGCGATGAGGCTCATTTCTGGTTGAATGGCTACGTAAATAAGCAAAATTGCCGCATTTGGAGTGAAGAGCAACCAGAAGCCGTTCAAGAACTGCCCATGCATCCCGAAAAATGCACTGTTTGGTGTGGTTTGTACGCTGGTGGAATCATTGGACCGTATTTTTTCAAAGATGCTGTTGGACGCAACGTTACAGTGAATGGCGATCGCTATCGTTCGATGCTAACAAACTTTTTGTTGCCAAAAATGGAAGAACTGAACTTGGTTGACATGTGGTTTCAACAAGATGGCGCTACATGCCACACAGCTCGCGATTCTATGGCCATTTTGAGGGAAAACTTCGGAGAACAATTCATCTCAAGAAATGGACCGGTAAGTTGGCCACCAAGATCATGCGATTTGACGCCTTTAGACTATTTTTTGTGGGGCTACGTAAAGTCTAAAGTCTACAGAAATAAGCCAGTAACTATTCCAGCTTTGGAAGACAACATTTCCGAAGAAATTCGGGCTATTCCGGCCGAAATGCTCGAAAAAGTTGCCCAAAATTGGACTTTCCGAATGGACCACCTAAGACGCAGCCGCGGTCAACATTTAAATGAAATTATCTTCAAAAAGTAAATTTCATGTACCAATCTAACGTTTAAAATAAAGAACCGATGAGATTTTGCAAATTTTATGCGTTTTATTGTTTAAAAAAGTTCTCAAGCTCTTAAAAAATCACCCTATATATATATATATATATATATATATATATATATATATATATATATATATATATATATATATATATATATATATATATATATATATATATATATATATATATAGAGAGAGAGAGAGAGAGAGAGAGAGAGAGAGAAAGAGAGAGAGAGAGTAGCTCGAACACTTCAAAATGCAAACTCTGCTATCTTAAGCGACTTCATAAAGCAATGACAGTAAGTTGCACTGATTTTGCAAATATATGAGAAGGCCTTTATCAAACCTACAAAATGACATCAACTACTTGTGTGCCGTATTACGTCAAGATTAAATTTGATTTTGTACGTTAAGATTTTGATCCTATAACATTCTTTTTTTTAGAATAAATATAAAGAAGCCGCAAACCTTCTAAATGATGCTCTTGCGATTAGAGAAAAGACGCTTGGCGAAAATCACCCTGCTGTAGCAGCTACATTGAATAATCTTGCTGTATTATATGGAAAACGTGGCAAATATAAAGATGCGGAGCCATTATGCAAACGTGCGTTGGAAATAAGAGAAAATGTTCTAGGCAAAAATCATCCAGATGTTGCTAAACAACTTAACAACCTTGCTTTACTTTGTCAAAATCAGGTAAGTTGTCCAAGACACGAAATGTGCGTCTTTTCCTTAGCTTTCAAATAAGCGATTCCATAAAACAACCTTTGTAGTTTATTTATTGAAAAAAGTTTAAAATTAATAAACAAATAAAAAATTTGTCAAAGTTGGGCCTAATTTTTGCTTTTTTCTAGTTGAAAAAAGAAGACTTAGGGGTTTAACTCAATCTTGGCAAAGTTTCAGAGTGAAAAGATTAATACTTTCGGAGCATTGAATTTTTCAAACACGCCCTCACCCCCCTCGTAGCGTACAGCAGTGCAACTCGCTCGAATACAGGCCTAACTTGTCGGCACATGTCGCGCCACTGATTGAATCCTAAAAGCAACGTTTCAGTCAAGATCGCGTTGTAAACACAAATCACACGAATAATACTCAGCACGTTGAATAGTAGCCATGTGATAATTGAGTTTGCAATGTCCAGTCAGAGCTCTGACCAGAATACTGCAATGATGCTTGGAAAAAGGCAGTAGACACTTTGACATATTCAGATTCAAATCTGGTAAAAATGCTTTTGTCTGAGCGCAAGTTTGCAAGATCCGCAAGTTGCTGGCATGTTTGGATGCTGTCCAAGAATGCTTTATCCAACTAGTTAGAGGTGATAAAGCTGGTTCAGGACCAACGTTGCACCAGCTCTAGCCAACTCATTTCCAGTAATACCAGAATGATAAACAGCATTTGAAATGTTGATGTCTTCAGTTTGAGTTTGACATGCGATCGCTAGATTCGACCGTGAATCATTCGAACTGAGTGCTTTCAAAGCTGCCTGACTGTCGGAACAAATGTAAATTCGTTTACCATAGATTCTCTGCTGAAGTGCCGATTGTATTACACACAAAATTGCGTAGATTTCTGCGTGGAACACAATACAGTATCTACCAAGTGAATGAGACTGCTCTAGCCTCATTTCACGACGGTAGGCACCAGCACAAGCACAAGCAACAACAACAGAGAACCGTCCGCATAACGAACTATGTGTTTATCAAGTTGTCGTTCCAAATAACCAGACAACCATTCCTCACGAAGAGGATAGCTCACATTGAATGTTTTGAAAGAAAAATTGCATGTGAGAGTTAGGTCACTAGGGGCGAGTAAATACTCATCCCACGTAACCATTTGAGACCACAAGCGAGTGTGGCTAGTGGCATAGTCTGTAGGGTTATTGTTCCAAAGCCCTGTAACCTTAAGACTATATGCACAAGATAATGCTTCTTGTTTTAGGAACACATGTAGTGGTTTAATGCACAATAGCGTTTCTAAAGCAGCCGTAGGAATTGTGAATGCTCCTGTCATCGCCATTAGGTCCACCTTTTGAAGATGATTTAGCTTTGACTGAACTGTCGCAACTTCTCCTTTCTGCCACCATACAAGACATCCATGTGCTAAAACTCGTCTAACAATAGTTGTGTAGATCCAATGAATGTATCTGGGTTTGAGTCCCCATAATTTTCCAAAAGCTCATCTGCATTGGCCGAAAGCCATGCAAGCTCTTTTAAATCTGAAGTAAGTGTGAGCAGACCAATTCAGTTTTGAATCAAGAATAACCCCGACGTATTTAACTTGATCAACCACAGTAACATCTGAACCGAAGAACTGTAAAGGACGAGCTCCTGTGATTATCCTACGATGAGTGAAAAGTACCATTGATGTTTTGCGCGATTTACAACCAACCTGACAACACCATTGCTCAACAGATCACAGTGCTTGCTGCATTAAATCAAAAAGAGTGTTCAAGCTTGTACCGGTCATCAATATAAGATAATCGTCGGCAAAACCGTAAGTCGGAAATAACAAACCATCAGTGACTAGGTTCGATAAAAGTGGGGATAGTACACCACCTTGAGGTCACCCACAGACACTCAGCTTTCTAATCTCTGCTTGCCGAAGCGATGAAAAAGTAGTTGATTGCTAAGCATTGCGTGTATCCAATTTGTGATACTTTAGGGTATGCCACGATGACGAGCTGATTCCAGAATTGAATTGAAAGACACGTTTCAAAGGCACCTTCAATATCTAGGAAAACTCCCAAGCAAGATTGATTCAATGCTGTAAACAACATTCCCTGTAGCGAATGCACGCCCAAACTAGCATTCCTGATATAGTGATCGACTATGTGTTCCACTGTTTTAAGAAGAAAGACTCTTAGGCCTGAAACTCTTCTCTTCCTCATTCCTCATTCGCCTTTGGGAATAAATTTGACAATTGTTTCCTGCCAAGCTTTTGGAATATATCCGGTTGCAAGACTAAAAGTAAGTGTCTTCTTCAAATGCTTCAGGTATTGATATGGATGTTTGAAATGTTCATACCCTTTCTGCAGTAAAACTGGGAAAACTCCATCCTTTCCAGGAGACTTGTACAGAGCAAAACTCTCAACTGTCCATTTGACCGATTCAATCGTCACAATGCTTCGAGCAAGGGCCCAAGAATCGTAACTACCCGAAAACAGGAACAGCGGTCGGTAATGGCTTCATACATTCTGGAAAGTGAGTTTTAAAAAGATAGTGAAGTACATAATGTTGCCTTACATACTAGGCTAACACGCCCACCTTCAGTCCCACCATCTTGGCGACAAACCGTAGGAATAGCAACCCTGTGCTGTGCGAGCATGGGCAGATAAGAAAAGTTAATCTGTCACATCGGGTGAAGAAAATTCAAGATAAAAAAAAATTAAATAACAATGAACGTGCGCAGTAGCTATTATTAAAATCATTTATAAGATTAGGAATTAGTTTTATATCAGTATTTCATTAACCTAAACTTCATAGCAAAAAAACATACTGGTAAGAATTGAATTCACAGCATATTATGAATTAAATGCTAAACAAATTTAAATACTAGGTAACCTGAACAACTTAGTCGCAGCTATTAAAAGTGCATTCTACGCTACCCTGCTTATGAACTACAAATTGAACTAAATTAAATTAAGGAAACTAAACGTGAGTAATCCAGGAATCAATTCATTTTCTATTCACTATTACAAAATATTCAGATCACATTCTATAACTTAATCTAAAACCTATGTACACTGAACTAAACAAACTCACTGAAATCAAATATTGAAATTATTCATAGAAATATTATATTCTCTTTGCTTAACTGAATCAAGCGTCTTTCATTTGTTTCCGGACGAGAATCATAATTTCGGAAATATCCCGTTGAAATGAATTCAACATCATATAATTTTCGTTTACGCGAGTTCAATCGGTTCGCGAGCATGTCAAGTGGTGGTTCAAAATCCGGTGGCAGTGGCAAAGGAAAACGCAAACTGCTGTCAAAACGGTGCCAAGTGAGTGTGAATTTGAAGAGGATGGTGGTATTGGTAGTGATGATGTGGTAGTAGTGGATCAGATGGAAAAGACGGTTGATGGTCAAGCCTGCAAAATTTGTGGAAAACCTGATACAGATGATATGGTGCAATGTGATCTGTGCGATGAATGGCATCTATATGAATATTTTGGAGTTACGAATGAAGTTGTTAATCAGAGCTGGAGTTGTACTAACTGCAAAACTGCAAAAAGGACTCAGCGAACTACGACGATTTCGCACAAGGACTCAAAATCCAAGAATGCTCGAACGGTGTACAGTTTCAACGGCCGATCTTCTGTCAACGATCTTTCGTACGTTAAAGATACATGTCCAGACCATAGTCAATTCAGTCGGATCCAGTAGGATATCATAAGTCAGATTCCACAAAGCTGATTCAATCATCCAAGCCAGTTCCGTTGCAGAAGACGAAAGATGTTTCTCAGGTGACAAGGTGCAAGAAAGGAAAAACTTTTCGTACCATTGGCCGATGGATTACCTGAGATCGTTTTGGAGAACGATTCTTCGATACTTTCTAGTTCGTCACAGAGATCAGCTCGTAATCGTGCTAAGTTGCTAAAGCGTTTACAGGAAGAGCAGGAGTATGAAAAACAAATAGCAGAGCGTCGACGTACCGCAGAGATAGAAGAAGCAAAGAAACATACTTTCTAGACCAAAAGTATTCAATTCTAGAAGAACTAGCTAACATCAAGGGACAGTGATCAGACATAGTAAGTTGCAGTTATCTCCTGATGATGAACGAGCACAGTCACTATTAACGTCGCTTACACATTTCAACGGTGATCGATATGAATCTGGTCTACCCTGGTGCTACGATAACTTCCGCTTACCCGATAGCCGTGAAATGACGTTGCGTCGTCATCAATGCTTGCGAAATCGCATGGAAAAAAATCAAGGGTTAGTAGAAGTATTGCAGCAGAAAACAAACTCGAGAAAGTTAGGATAGTCTGGGATGCAGAAGCCAAAGCCCATGACAGATCATTAAATTCTGCGTTGTTGAAGGGTCCAGATCTACTCTGTTCACTTCTAGCCATCTTGTTAAGATTCCGTTTATATCCCGTTGGAGTGACTGGAGATATCCGTGAAATGTTTCACCAGTTTTTTCGCATCGAAGACCAACGATATCAGTGCTTTTTCTGGACGGGCAAAAATAAGCAAAGTGGTTCCAGATCAGAAACTGGATAAGTCATTCCAGACTAGTCACGTCAACGTTGCAAGAAGCGAACACGGAGGAGAAAAACCTAGATATATCTTCAGAGTTGTCGACGGAGAAGGTGTTGAGTATATGGTGGAATACAGCTTCCGATATATATATTTACGTACAAGGTCGGATGAAAACGTTACGACGAAGCGTTACTAAAAGACGGAAAATGTCCAACGAAACGAGAAGTTTTGAGAGTCCTGATGACTATCTACGATCCTCTTGGACTAAGCGCCCATTTCCTCGCATATTTAAAAGTCTTACTTCAAGATGGCTGGCGCTCTGGTGTAACCTGGGATGAAGAAATAAAGCGCGATGAGTTCTCTAAATGGCTGCTGTGATTAAAGTCGAGAATGTGAGAGTTGCTCGTTGTTAGTGCTTCAGCTTTCCCATCGACGTAGCAGATGAAATCCAACTACACGCATTCGTTGATGCTGGAAAAAACGGAATGGCAGCGGTGTCGGATAGTCAATAATACTAAAATTAGTTGTTCTCTCGTTAGTGCAAAGCTCAAAGTATCACCGCTGAAGCTCACGTCGATTCCATGATTAGAGTTGCAAGCAGCAGTTATTGGGACGAGAGTTGCACGCAGTCATTGAAATTTTAAATGTGCATATAAAGAAAAAGGTCTATTGGTCCGATTCTAAAGACGTACTGTACTGGATTCACGCGCAACATCGTCGGGATCAGTTTGTTGGATTTCGTGTAGCTGAGATATTAAAAGCAACGGAAGTCAATGAATGGCTAAATGTGGCAGACGACGGTACAAAGTGGAATAAACTTCCAGATTTGTCTAACCAAGATAGATGGTTTATTGGACCTGATTTCCTATGGACAACCGAGAATAACTGGCCCCAATTCTCTATCACGACTGAACCAGCCGACGAAGATCACTTTACGTTAGCTCATCACGTTCCACAAGAACCGATTGTTTGCGTCGCAGACTACTCCAACTGGGGACGATTAAGAAAGGTAGTGTCATGGGTAAAACGATTCGTTGCAAATTGTAAAGATAAACACCAGAAAAGCCCTGCACAAACGGCTGTACTTACTATGAACGAACGAATACTCCAACTGGGGACGAGTAAGAAGGGTAGTGTCATGGGTACAACGATTCGTTGCAAATTGTAAAAATAAACACCAGAAAAGCCCTGCCCAAACGGCTGTACTTACTATGAACGAATTACGTTCAGCAAAAACATATCTAATCTGTATAGCACAGCAGGAATGTTATCCCGTAGAACTGAGCATCTTACAGAACGCACAAGACACAAGAGAAAAACATATACGCCGCTGTTGGATGAATTCGGTATAATTCGCATGAGAACAATCAGAACAAATTGGCTCAAATGGCACGTTCCCCTTGATATTTGGAGATTTGTGCCTTGCCATCAATTTGTTTTTAGCATCATTTTCCCGATATATAAGAGGGAAGGATTGAAAGGAAATGGTAAGGGTTGGACTAGGAGGATGGGAAAAAATGACGACACAAAAACACATGAAAGCAGAAGTAAATTCTGCACCCCTAAGGGATGCCGAACAATCTGCTGGGGATCACATCTGGTGGAAGCAGAAGTAAATTCTGAACCTCTACGAGGTCCCGAACAGTCTGCTATTAATAAAACCTCCAACCCCCGAGAGGATTTAGAGATCTTACAAAAGTGACACCATTCTGCACTCCCGGAAGAATGCAGAACGATTCGCAGTATGTACGAGCAGAAGTAAATTCGGTACCCCCTAAAGGATGCCAAACAATCTGCTAAACCCTATTTAAGGTGAATACAGAAAGGATTCATTCACTCCATGAAGAACGATGAACCCTTCTGACTATAGCTCCTTACCACATTGGGTGAGAAACGAGAGAATATCCTTCAATTTTAGCTCCGCATACACAGACTCAACCATGTATGGAGAACCAAAAACCCGGATACGTAGCTGCGTCAATGCGGGACAGTTACATATCAGATGATATGAAGTACCATAATCGCATTCACACAAATCACACGAATAATACTCAGCACGTTGAATAGTAGCCATGTGATAATTTAGTTTGCAATGTCCAGTCAGAGCTCTGACCAGAATACTGCAATGATGCTTGGAGAAATGCAGTAGACACTTTGACATTTTCAGATTTAAATCTGGTAGAAATGCTTTTGTCTGAGCGCAAGTTTGCAAGCTGCGCCAGTAGCTGGCATGTTTGGATGCAGCCCAAGAACGAATCTTGTGCTTTATCCAACTAGTTGAAAGTGGTAAAGCTGGTTCAGGACCAACGAAATCATTCGTTGCACCAGCTCTAGCCAACTCATCAGCCCATTCATTTCCAGTAATACCAGAATGGCCGGGTACCCATAAGAAGTAAACAGCATTTGAAATGCTGAGGTCTTCAATTTGAGTTCGACATGCGATCGCTAGATTCGACCGTGAGTCATTCGAACTGAGTGCTTTTAAGGCTGCCTGACTGTCGGAACAAAAATAAATTCGTTTACCACAGATCCTCTGCTGAAGTGCCGATTGTACTCGACACAGAATCGCGTAAATTTCTGCTTGGAACACATTACAGTATCTACCAAGTGGATGAGACTGTTCCAGCCTCATTCCACGACAGTAGACACCAGCACCAGCACAACCATTCAACAGAGAACCGTCCGTATAACAAACTATGTGTTCATCAAGTTGTCGTTCCAGACAACCAGACAACCATTCCTCACGAAGAGGATAGCTCACATTGAATGTTTTGAAAGGAAAACTACATGTGAGAGTTAGGTCACTAGGAGCGAGTAAATACTCATCCCACGTAACCATTTGAGACCACAAGCGAGTGTGGCTGGTAGCATAATTTAATGGGTTACTGTTCCAAAGCCCTGTAACCTTAAGACGGTATGCACAAGATAATGCTTCTTGTTTTAGGAACACATGTAGTGGTTTAATGCACAGTAGCGCCTCTAGAGCAGCAGTAGGAGTTGTCGTGAATGCTCCTGTCATCGCCATTAGGACCATCCTTTGGAGATGATTTAGCTTTGACTGAACTGTCGCGACTTCTCCTTTCTGCCACCATACAAGACATCCATATGCTAAAATTGGTCTAACAATAGTTGTGTAGATCCAATGAATATATCTGGGTTTGAGTCCCCATGATTTTCCAAAAGCTCGTCTGCATTGGCCGAAAGCCATGCAAGCTCTTTTAATCCTGAAATCAATGTGAGCAGACCAATTCAGTTTTGAGTCAAGAATAACCCCGACGTATTTAACTTGATCGACCACAGTAACCTCTGAACCGAAGAACTGTAACGGACGAGCTCCTGTGATTATCCTACGATGAGTGAAAAGCACCATTGATGTTTTGCCCGGATTTACAGACAATCCAACCTGACAACACCATTGTTCAACAGATCGCAGGGCTTGCTGCATTAAATCAAAGAGAGTGTTAATGCTTATACCGGTCATTAATATATGATAATCGTCGGCAAAACCATAAGTCGGAAATCCAAGGTTATTAAGTTTCCTTAACAAACCATCAGCGACTAGGTTCCATAAAAGTGGGGATAGTACACCACCTTGAGGACACCCACAGACACTCAGCTTTTTAATCTCTGCTTGCCGAAGCGATGAACAAAGAAGTCGATTGCTAAGCATTGCGTGTATCCAATTTGTGATACTTGAAGGTATGCCATGACCACGGGCTGCTTCCAGAATTGAATTGAAAGACACGTTATCAAAGGCACCTTCAATATCTAGGAAAACTCCCAAGCAAGATTGCTTTAGTGAGAAAGCTTTTTCAATGTTGTACACAACATCATGTAACAGGGTTGTAGTGGACTTTCCACGCTGGTAAGCATGTTGCATTCCATGTAGCGGATGCACGCCCAAACTAACATTTCTGATATAGTGATCGACTATGCGTTCCACTGTTTTAAGAAGAAACGAGCTAAGACTGATAGGCCTGAAACTCTTCGCTTCCTCATAAGTGTCGCGACCGCCTTTGGGAATAAATTTGACAATTATTTCCTGCCAGGCTCTTGGAATATATCCTGTCGCAAGACTAAAAGTAAGTATTTTCTTCAAAACATGTTTGAAATGTTCATACCCTTTCTGCAGTAACACTGGGAAAACTCCATCCTTTCCAGGAGACTTGTACGGAGCAAAACTCTCAACTGCCCATTTGACCGATTCAATCGTCACAACGCTTCGAGCAAGGGCCCAAGAATCGTAACTACCTGTAAAAGTCTCGGGAAGAGCTGTCGGTGATGGATCCATACATCCTGGAAAGTGAGTGTTAAAAAGATAGTGAAGTACATCACCTTCATCAGACAAGTGTTCACCATCTGAAGTTCTTAAGAAACTGACATTAAAGTCCTTAGACTTCGAAAGTAACTTATTTAATCTGCTAGCCTCGTTGAGACTAGACACATTTGTGCAGAGGCTTTTCCAACCACTTCGCTCAGACGATCGAAGAGCATTTTTGTAAGCCCTTCGAGCCGGCACGAATGCCTCTGACCCATCTCTGCGTCGGTGGTTCCAAGCTCTTCTGCATAGTTTCCTTAGTCTAGCAAGTTTAGCATTCCACCAAGGAGTTCCTCTAGTAGCTCGCACAATCCGAAGTGGACAAGCCTCTTCATATGCTGCAACTATGAGTGAGTTTGTCTCGTCGACAACATTTTCCAAATCAATTGGGGTTTTAATTGTTGGTTGGTACCCGTAAAATCTAGTCGCCAAGCCCTCTTCATAGAGGTCCCAGTTTGTAGATTTGGGATTACGATATGTGATAATATCAAATTTAACGTTTGAATGATAAAAGAATATGTACTTATGATCAGACAACGAAGGTTCGAGCTCATCGGAGACGAGCCAATTCACCAACTCATGCGCAATTCTATCAGAGCAGAGAGTTACGTCCAAAACCTCCTCTCTTCCAGATCTCGCAAAAGTTGGACGGTTTCCTGCATTGACTATGTGCAGGTTTGTACTGCTCACAAATACCATCATATCAGAGCCTCTCGAATTTATATCTGTGCTGCCCCAAATGATATGGTGAGCATTTATGTCACTGCCGATTACAAGCGGTAAATCACTTTTGCAGCAGTATGATACAACCTTTTTGAAGTCATCGCTTGGCGAAGGTTGGTTATGCGGCAAATATGCCGAACAATAGACATATTTTCTGTCTATGCCATCAATAGTCATATCAACTGTGACAGAACAAATATCCCGAGTTGTGAGCTCCGATATGAGAGAAACATCGAGAGCACTATTTGCAGGTATGCATGCTCGAGGCATTTCACGTGGATTAGTCATACCGGTCTTGTTGAAGGCAACAAAGACTGGGTTTAACAATTTTCCAACGTAGAAGTTTCCCTTTTGGAAATATGGTTCTTGAACCAAAGCTACAGAAGCTTTACCTTCTTGCAGAAGTCTGGATAGATTTATAGTTGCTGTACGTTTATGCTGGAGATTGATTTGTGCCACTCTAACCATTATCAATCAGAGTAATGAACACTTATCGTACAACAACTAGAAGAAACCAAATATATTGGCTTATAATCGCCTATAGCGAACCATGTAAGGATTTTTTTAAATGTTTTAATCATTTAAATCCCACGAGTTGCGAAGAAAGAAGTCGTCCACTGTGCCAGAGCTTCGCTTAACACAGTAAGGGAAAACCCCAAGATATTCCGTTCACGACTGCATTGTTTAACCTCCTGCAGCCATTCAGTCATCGGCACGGAAACACACCTTGACTTAGGAGATCCTATTTTTGTGGCCTTTTACGACATGGAACAGGAAACCAGTGGATCAATTCTTGGTAGAAAATAATTCCGCCGGATGCCACACGGCTTACCTGTTTGGTGGACTTATACCACCGGTACAGGTGGACCGTAGCGTTTTTAGCCAGTTGGGAAACCGCTACCGACACTACACGGCTATCTAGGCTGCTCAGAGAGGGAAGTTGACATTGATGGTCAACTTCCATGGATGGCCGAGCTGCCTTAAACGAACTTCGACAAAGGTACCGTATCAGCCGCCTGCGCTCGTGTTTCAACCAAGTGCGGCGAAATTGCCAAAAATGTAAGAATGAACATGCAGCTTCGATTATGCCAATCATGTCCGATCTACCGCTTGGTCGTCTAGCAGCTTTCGAACGCCCATTCACGCATACCTGAGTTGACTATTTTGATTCAATCCAAGTAACTGTTGGTAGGCGAATCGAGAAACGCTTGCCACTTGTCTTACGATTCGTGCAATACACCTCGAAGTGATTCACTCGTTATCCACCAATTCATGCATCATGGCTATCCGGAACTTTGTTGCTCGACGTGGACAACCTCGTAAGTTCTATAGCGACCGAGGAATGAACTTTGTTGGAACGAAACGAGAAATGGCATCCCTTAGGGAGTCGGTCGACTAGAACAAAATCATGGAGGAGTTTACAAATTCAGAGACCCCCTCCCCCCTTCCCCCTCAAGCTCCTCATATGGGAGGCTGCTGGGAAGGTTTAATACGAACAGTGAAGAGTAACCTTCTGTTACAGCACAAAAAGTATAAACATCTCATACATTTTTTTTAGTCTTGGGATAGGATATATCTCAAGAGTTTGGCAGGAAATAATTGTCAAATTTATTCCTAAAGGCAGTCGTGACACTCATGAGGAAGCAAAGAGTTTTCGACCCACCAGTCTTAGGTCACTATATCAGGAAAGATAGGTTGGGCGTACATCCGCTACATGAAATGCAACATGCATATCAGCGTGGCAAGTCCACCACCAACCTGGGAGTTACAGCACAAAAAGTATAAACAACCAACTCACTTCACTAATCTATTTCCGGTTAGATTCGGAGAAAAGTTTTTTTTTTTTTTGTTTCATTTATAGAGGCTTTAACATCTTAGGTCATTCGCCTCTTCGGACCAGAAAATCTTTCTGACCCTATGTGCGGGGTTGGGAATCGAACCCAGGCGGGCTGCGTGAAAGGCATCGACTATCCCATCACGCTATACCCGTCCCCTACAGGAGAAAAGTTGTTTTTTGTATATTTTCTTCTTCCATGTTATTGCTTGTCTTTCAAGATTATAAATTGAATGATAGAAGTCAACTATTGCGCAGATCCACTAATATTACAATGGTAATAACAGAGATAACATATATCGGTTTGTTTGATACATACGTTATTTTTTCTCGGTAGCCGGCGGCACAGCTCTAACCAATTAACCACCATAAATAATAAAATGGAAATAATAAACAATCAAGACGCATGTGAAATTTGTTGACCTTTGTTAGGTAATTTAAAATGATTTGATATAATTTATAGAATATGTCCCTGCAATGAATCAACTATTTTGTCTAAATCCTATTCATTCGTTTATTTTGCAGCAGGCCATTCCATTTAGGAAATATTGGCCCTTATTACCGGTGTCACTACACGGTGAAAACCAAGTGAAGTGACTGTGACCCTTATTATGGGTATCACTTCACGGTGAAAATCAAGTGAAGCGAATGTAGGTCCTTATTACGAAAGTGGCTTCAGAGACCAAAGTAAATACTTGGATGAACTTGATGTCATTATGAACATCACGCCACCAAAATTTGGTTGAAAAAACCAGTTTTTTCAACCACAGTGATCACTTCACTATGCCTGATACTGGTAATAGGTAAAATAAAGTGAAGTGACATGTAAGTGAAGTGAATGTGAAAGTGGAAGTGAGAACGGTAATAAGGGCCATTAAGGTAGCGCTTCGCCGTGGTCACGGAAGTTCGCTGCCTATCCCGGGGTTTCACGCACTTTACCCAAAATTGTGAGAAAACGGGGAAGAAAACAGAAATTCCAAGAACATACGATTCTAGATAATTAATTTTTCTATCGATTCGTATATAAATTGTGCCTGATGAACGTTTTTATCGAAAGATTTCGTGCGAGTTTTAAAAATTAAATGAGTTTTTCCTTATTCTTTCGCACGCACACAATGTCAACGCATGCATTGGGTTGTGCAAAATGCCACATGCGGTAGACGCTAACAACATTCCTTTTGTTTTCGTTGTCCGTTCTCTCTGCGTGAACGTTGAATATAGATGAGTAGAAAATGTCTGTAAGTGTTACTACTTTGTAAAATAATTTCTATTCGCGTTTCAGTAGAATCAGAAATCAGTAATGATTTTCATCGCTACTAGCTTTGACGCTTTGTTGAAAACGGAGCACATCCCTACATATGCGAGTTGTTTATAGCGAGAAAAGGAAAAAAGAAAACAAAATGTTTAACAAAACTCGCACGAAATCTCGCGAAAGAAAAGCTTTCTAGCTGGTATTTTTCGCCAAATGCATAGTTAGATCATTTACCTACAATCGTATGTTTTTGATTTTTCGTGAATCGGGCTAGTATTGGAGAAATTTGCAATTTTGCGTGAAATTTCGGCGACAAAGCAAGAGGAAGCAGTGAGTTGTCTCACTTCGACCTGACCACGGCGAAGCGCTACCTTAAGGAAGATATTTTTTTCGTTACGCGAATCAGTATCGAATATTGTTGAAGTCTGTGTGCATCCGAGCATCTTGAAATCGGAACATACTAAGTCGCGTGCGAATACTACCGTTACTGAAATTTTTACTAACAAATATCGTTCACCCGTGATACTACTTGTGGAGTGCGCAGTACTATTCACGGCCTCTAGTAACAATAAGTGTTGGACGATCAACGTTCGGGCCTGGCCTGCACCGGTACTGATCAAAGAAATCTGGGGTTACCACAAGGTGCCAGATTGCCCAGGCCTGATCATCTAGGATTTCTCGGTACAATGTCAGCTAATCCCGATCAGTAACGAAGTAGCATCCGGGGGTGGTCGTTCAAGCTCAAGCTCAAAATTTTCAAAGTATTTTTGTGCAAAAACTAGTATAGTCTACAAAATGAACAGTTCTCAGATCGATTCGGCAGTGCGAGAAAAAGGAGTGAGTTAAAATATTACAGGTAATCGGAAGCGGTGTATTTGAAATAAATGACGGTATGAAATTTTCAATCCTCTACCCTCTTCACAACAGGAAATTCTATCCGGATGAAATTTAGGAATTTCGTATGACAGCTCAAAACCTTTTCTGTTCAAAGCTTGAATAAAAGTAATGTTTTGAAACTCGGGACTTTTTATCTTGCGCACCGGGAAATTTAATTCGGCAATCTGTTTGTCACCCAGATCATTTCAATGTACAGAAATCAAATATGTCCATAAATTCAGAAATTTTCAAAACAAACTACAAGGATCAGCCCCATTTTTTATAGCTGACGAAATTACACCAATATCCCAAATGTATGCAATTATATTTTTGTACATACTTGCGATTTCAATATTTAAGCTTCTCTTCGCCAAGATTGTGTTGAATGCAAGCATTTATTTTTATAGCGGTAAATTTCTTCACCATTATGCGATTTCGGTTGAAGCGATAAACTTTTTCTCATTATCAATCGAGTTCATCTTATATAGGTTAGAAATTAGTCTTAAGCACTCAAAATTTACCCTGGGGGTCAATTTCTCAGGCGAAACGACATCACATGGAATTTCATCTGAGCTTGCATGACATTAGAGATTATTAGAGACAGATTAGAGCGTACCAATTAAAGCTTCAAATCGTTTTATTCATGCTGTCTAGCAACAATCTACCTCTAGCATGCTACGCGTAGGACTGAAACGTTAACTATAGTTTCGTTTCTATTTATAGTTTCACGAACTTTCAACAGCTTCGCTTTTGCATTTTTCATGCATTGCTTTCCCTTTGATATATCGCTTACTCCTACAAAACCGTCGTCTTTGGCAGGGAAATCCGGTATGCCGAAGATTTTTAGCCAACAAAATAGGACACTGCTCGCCACTAATCAAAATTTCAATCATACATAATTGAAAATACGTGGCTTGATACATTCAAATCGAAACTTAGAAATATTTCCAATCAAATGATGAAATAATATTAATAATTGATACAAAATAGACTGATCTGCAAGTGTTTTAACCTACGATTCTACTGTCACTCCAAACCTTCCAGGTCGTGGCTCGAACATACGACAACTGATTTGTAAGACCAGTACCCTATGCACTTAGCATCATCCAGCTAATTGATGCCTGCCTGTCACATGAAGACGATTTTACGAAGTAAATCTATGGATCAAAATATTGCTTGTTTATAAGATATTTAAGTTGTCCGGTTGGACCCCGTGTCCAGATTAGCCCCGATCTCCCCTAAGTTATTACAATAATTAATTTTCGCACCTCCAACTCGTTCTTGATAACCGCGGCTGTAGTCGTCTAGCTTCATCCAGTAGGCAGTTTTAAAAGGCTCCAGTGAAATCCAAATATTGTAATAGCTTCTTAATGTGACGAAAGACCCAGAAGCACCTCACTACAGTTGTATGATTTAGTGGACAGGTACTCACACGAGTTCCTGTCTGAAAAGTCTTTGAAAATAGTTGCAAATATGCGAAGGCGTACCCACGCCAATTGCATTCCCCGAACATCAACTTTCGCGCAAGCCTCTACAAGCCCTTAAATATAACTCCAGGTGGAGCTTTGCGCAAGAGCCAATATTTCTCCCGTTTAATCGAAAAATTTGTGGACCTTTTTGCCTTTTCTCATATAGAAAGGTTATGCAATGACTGTGAAAATCGACTTTTGAACCGAGGACCGGAGGGCCGAGTGTCATATACCATTCGACTCAGTTCGTCGAGTACGCAAAATGTCTGTGTGTATGTGTGTGTATGTAACGTTTTTTTGCACTAACTTTTCTCGGAGATGGCTGGACCGATTTTCACGAACTTAGATTCAAATGAAAGGTTTTGTGGTCCCATACAAAATTCCTGAATATTATTTGGATCCCACTTCCGGTTCCGGAATTATGGGGTAAAATGTGCAAAAAATTGTGAAAATAAGTGCACTAACTAGCGATACAGATATCGATATTTAAGCTTCTTTTCGCCAAGCTTGTGTTCAAGTTTTGTATACAAGCAGTTATTTTTATAGCGTTTCTCTACCATTACTACCATTCTGCGATAAACTTTTTCTCATTATCAATCGAGTTCATCTTATATAAATTGGAAGTTAATCTTATGTACTCCAAATTTACCCTGCGATAGTTGTCAATTTCTCAGACGACATGGAATTTCCTCCGAACTTGCATGACACAAGATCAGAGCATACCAATTAAAGCTTCAAGTTGTTTTATGGCACTTTTTGTCTTGCTGTCTAGCAACAACCTACCTCTAGCAAGCTACGCGTAGCACTGAAACGTTAGCTATAACTTCGCTTCTATTTATAGATTCGCGTGCTTCCAACAGCTTCGCTTTTGCATCGATTGACCAATCAGAGCGATGCTTTCACTTTGATATATCGCTCACTCCTTCAAAAGTGTCGTCTATGGCAGGGAAATCCGGTATGCCGGAGATTTTTTGCAGACAAAATAGGACACTGCTAGCTATTAATCAACATTTCAATGATATACAATAAAAAATACATGGCTATGAACATTCAAATCAATACGTAGAAATATTTCCAATCAAATGGTGACATGATATTAATAATTGATACAGAATTGACTGAATTGTAATTGTTCAAAACCTGACCACATTTCTACGTGTATTTTTCTTGAGTTTCTAATTTGCACCCCTATATAGAAAACAAAAATGTGTTCCACATAAAAATTTCTGAATATTATTCGGATCCGAATTCCGGTTCAGGAGTTATGGGGTAAAATTTGCAAAAAAAAGGAAATATGTGTTCTAACTTTTTTCATAGATGGCGCGACCGATTTTCACAAACTTAGATTCAAATGAAAGGTCCTGTGGTCCCATGCGTAATTCCTGAATTTCATGCGGATCCGACTTCCGGATCCGGGAATATAGGGTGAAGTGGGTTAAAAATTGTATACCATCACTGAAAATGGGGTAAAACCTTAAAAAAATTCTAAATCGACCTCAAATCTTTCCCAATTGATAATTTTTATCAGTAGACTGTCAAACAAACCGATTTTGTTTATTCTTTCAAGAATCGCAGAGAACTATTTTGAAGAATACCACAGTATTATATATAATAGTATGATTGATATGAGAGTCTTAACGTGTGACAATCGATTGAACATTCCATTCGAAGTCGAAGTAAGTTCCACTTTAGAGTAAACGGTTATGTACGGTACTTTCAGAGCCGGTATTCAGAAACCAGCATAACGCAAAACGATTCGTATGGCTATATGACGAATTTACTACAATAGTTTTGAGTCCAACTTTGAAGCTTTTTGAGACTGCCATCTTCTATATCGGTTTGAATTTTTAAAATTCATCATCTTTCTAATTCAAAATCGGAAGTCAGAATTGGATGAAATTCATTAATTTTGTGTGAAACCATAAATCCTTTAATTTGAATTTTTGTTTTTGAATTTCGATTTGGCCTTTTTGAGAAAACGATTGAGCTTTGAGAAACGATTTGATACTAGAACCGGAATTCGAAAATCGGCCGAAGTCAGTTAAATTCACCTGAGGAGTATAGTTTAATTCTGATTCAATTTGGTTATCGTCTATCCAAATCTGCAAACCCGATAAACCTGATTAGTTTATGTGAAATGGACATTTTTATACTAATCACATTGTACTAAACCGAAAATCAGAAAGCAAAATGTTCTACAGGCCTTTCATTTGAATCCTAGATAGTTTTTAGATTTCATTTGAATCTTAGATCGGTTCAGCTATCTACGAGAAAAATGAGTTACACTATTCAATTTCGTTACACATATCATCGTGTAGTTCCGGAACCAGAAGTCGGATCCAAACGTAATTTCGAAACCTTGTTTGAGAGCATACAACTTTTCATATGAACCTGAGTTTGGAGAAAACGGTTACGTCATCTCCAAGAATATTGTTTATATATGTCATACTCGATATATCTGGTTTACATATGTCATATTCGAACGATTATGTTGCCAAAAACGAACCGTGCTAAAATAGGTCCGAGCAAAATTTCATGAAAATGGATGTCTATTTAATATTTAGAAACAATTGTATGTTACAGTTTTAAAAATCGTGTTTCACGTTACTCCCAAGCATTGCTCTGTCCCACAGCGCAAAAAACTCCTACTGCTGGAATAGGGGGAAATGTCGCTAACACCAAAATATCGATATCTCCGTTAAAATGGACGGATTTTAACAATCTATGGCTCGTTGGATAGCTATTACGATATTGTCAAAAAATTTAAAATTTTAACCTAAAACTTTGTATAATTCAGAAAGTAAACATTCGATCTCAAAACCATTCAATAGCGTCCAATGTGACGGGGAGACCTTTCATTTGCGACTAGTGCAATCAAAATCGGTCCAGCCATCTCTGAGATCTCGACCTCTTTGTTGACAACACACGTACAGAAAAATATGAAATAGACATTTTTATTCTAATCACCCTGTATCTTCGAAACCAGAAGTTGGATCTGATTGAAAAACAAGATGTTTTATAGAATCTTAAAACTTTTCATTTGTATCTTAGATGATTCTTGGATTTCATTTGAATCTTAGATCGGTTCAGCCATCTACGAGAAAAATGAGTTACACAGTTTTAATTTCGTTTCACATATCATCCTGTAGTTCCGGAATCAGAGGTCGGAACCTAACATAATTCAGGAACCTTGTTCGGGAGTATACGACTTTTCATATGAATCTGAGTTCGTAGAAAACGGTTGAGTCATCTCCGAAAAAAATTGAGTGAAATTATTTGTCACACACGCATTTGCTGATCTCAACGAACTGATTCGAATGGTATATGGCTGTTATGTTCTTCCAGCATTTGTTGCTGTTAGTAGTTTAAATCAATATAATTATGGAATTACTTTCAACTCGAAAATTCTGCCATCATCTGGTTTACATATGGCATATTCGAACGATTATGTTGCCAAAAACGAACCGTGCTAAAATCGGTCCGAGGCAAAATATCATGCTGTACACAGTCTTTTGGGTACTTAGAAACGAATGTATGTAACAGTATAAAAGATCATGTTTTATGCTGCTCCCAAGCATTTCTTTGCCAGACAGCGCTCAAAACTTCTACTGCAGGAATAAGGGAAAATGTCGCTTACACAAAAATGTCGATATCTTCGTTAAAAATGGATGACTTTTAACAATTTATGGCTTGTTGGGCCGTGCGGAATCTAAGTCTGAAAATATATTCTGTTTTCAAGGTCAATTGTGACAGATACTGTCAAAACACTGAAAATTTTGACATAAAACTTCGTATAACTCAAAAAGTAAACATCCGATCTCAAAATCATTCAATAGCGTTCAGGGTGACGGGAAGACCTTTCATTTGCGACTAGTTTGATCAAAATCGGTCCAACCATCTCTGAGATCTCGACCGCTTAGTTGACTACACACATACAGACACACACACATACACACAAACGGACATTTGCTCAGTTCGTCGAGCTGAATCGATTGGTATATGAGATTCGGTCCTCCGGGCCTCGAATTTTTTTTCTAAAGTTTGAGCGTATTCTATACCTATTTTTTATATTTATAAAAACGTGTTTAATCCACCTAGCAGTGAGATGATACCTTTTTTGATCAATCCGCATGTGTTTTTGCATGACATTATTGTTGTTTTCATGACATTATTTTAATGACCGTCGTTTTAAGCGACAATTTGAGATTTCAATCACTCATTACTCTGTAATGTCGGAACTGAAAATCGGATCGAATTTGAATCTAGAAGTGTGATAATCGATTAAACTTGCCATGATATGTAAGTTCCACTTTAGAGTTGACGGTAATTTAACGTACTTCCAGAGCCGGTATTCAGGAACCAGCATAATCCAAACCGATTCGTATGGACATATGACGAATAAATTACAACAGTTTTGAGTCCAACTTTGAAGCTTTTCGGGATTGTCATCTTCTATATCGGTTTGAATTTAAAAAATTCATCATCATGTAATTCGAGAACCGGAAGTCATAATTGGATAAAATTAATTAATTTTTGTATGTATGTATAAAATTTATTAATTTTGTATATAAGTTTATTTTAATTTGATTTTTTTTTTCTGAAATTTGATTAGGCTTTTTTGAGAAAACAATTGAGCTTTGAGAAATGATTTTATACTGGAACCGGAATTCTAGAATCGGTATGGCCGAAGTCAGATAAATTCACCTGAGTAGCTGTGTAGTTTACATTTGTTTCAAAATATTTGAAAATCAGTTAAAACATCTTTGAGAAATCATAGCACGAATTAAATTTTTAGGTGCCTTCTGATTCGACAACTGAATACCACTAAAACTGAAAAAAGTTAATTTTTTTTATCGACTATCCAAATCTGCTAACCCGATAAACCTGATTATTTTTGTGGAATAGACATTTTTTATACCAATCACCCTGTATCCCCGAAACCGGAAGTTGGATCTGACTGAAAAGCAAGATGTTTTATAGAATCTTGAAACTTTTCATTTGAATCTTAGATGATTCTTAGATTTCATTTGAATCTTAGATCGGTTCAGCCATCTACGAGAAGAATGAGTTACACAATTTTGATTTCGTTACACATATCATCCTGTAGTTCCGGAACCAGAGGTCGGAACCAAGCACAATTTAGGAACTTTGTTTGGGAGCATACGACTTTTCGTATGAATCTGAATTTGTAGAAAAGAATTTTTCCGAGAAAATTGAGTGAAATTATTTGTCACACACGCATTTGCTGATCTCGACGAACTGATTCGAATGGTATATGGATGTTATGTTCTTCCAGCATTTATTGCTGTAAGTAGTTTAAAATAATATAATTAAAAAAAATTCTGCCATCATCTGGTTTATATATGTCATATTCGAACGATTATGTTGCCAAAAACGAGCCGTGCCAAAATCGGTCCGAAGCTAAATGTAATGAAAAAGGATGCTGTACACAGTCTTTTTGTACTTAGAAACAATTGTATATAACAGTATAAAAAATCGTGATTTCCGTTGCTCCCAAGCATTTCTTTGTCATACAGCGCTCAAAACTCCTATTGCTGGAATAGAGGGAAAAGTCGTTTACACAAAAATTTCGATATCTCCGTTAAAAATGGACGGATTTTAACAATCTATGACTTGTTGAATAGCTATTACCGTGCGGAATCTAAGTCTGAAAACATATTCTGTTTTAAAGGTCAATTGTGACTCTTAGTTGACAACACACATACAGACACACACACATACACACACACACGGACATTTGCTCAGTTCGTTGAGCTGAATCGATTGGTTTATGTTATTCGGCCATCCGGGCCTCGGAAAAATTTTCTAAAGTTTGAGCGAATTCTATACCTATTTCTTATATATATAAAAAAAGGTAAACAGGTAGAGAATTCGCTAATTTACAAAAATTTTTCGAGTCGATTCAGCTCGACGAACTGAGCAAATGCCCGTGTGTGTGTGTGTGTGTGTGTGTGTGTGTGTGTGTGTGTGTGTGTGTGTGTGTGTGTGTGTGTGTGTGTGTGTGTGTGTGTGTGTGTGTGTGTGTGTGTGTGTGTGTGTGTGTGTGTGTGTGTGTGTGTGTGTGTGTGTATGTGTATGTGTATGTGTGTGTGTTTGTATGTGTGTGTCTGTATGTGAGTTGTCAACAAAGAGGTCGAGATCTCAGAGATGGCTGAACCAATTTTGATCAAACTAGTCGCAAATGAAAGGTCTCCCCGTCACCCTGAACGCTATTGAATGGTTTTGAGATCGAATGTTTTATGTCAAAATTTTCAGTTTTTAACGATATCTGTCATAATTGACCTTGAAAACAGAACATGTTTTCAGACTTGGATCTCATGGAATGTTCAATTGGTTGTCACTTGCTTAGAATAAAATTCGATCCGGCTTACGATTGAAATCCAAAATTGCCGCTATTAAAATAATGTCATAATTGCTGAAACACCGATGAATATTCATGCAAAAAACACATGCGGACTTATAAAAAAGGTATCATCTCGATGCTAGGTGGATTAAGCACGTTTTTAACTAAGATATCGATACTTTTGTGTAAGCCTTATTCCAGTAGTAGGAATTTTGAGCGCTGTATGAAAAAGTAATGCTTAGGAGTAACGTGAAACACGATTATTTATACGGTTGCATACAATTGTTTCTAATACAAAAACAGCATCCTTTTTCATAACATTTTGCCTCGGGCCGATTTTAGCACGGGTCGTTTTTGGAAACATAATCGTTCGAATATGACATATGTAAACCAGATGATGACAATTCCATAATTATATTGATTTAAACTACTTACAGCAATAAATGCTGCAAGAACATAACACCCATATACCATTCGAATTAGTTCGTCGAGATCAGCAAATGCGTGTGTGAAAAATAATTTAACTTAATTTTCTCGGAAACTACACAACCGTTTTCTACAAACTCAGATTCATATGAAAAGTCGTATGCTCCCAAGCAAGGTTCCTGAATTACATTTGGACCCGACTTCTGGTTCTGGAACTACAGGATGATATGCGAAACGAAATTATAACTCATTTTTATCGCAGATAAAGGCTGAACCGATCTAGGATTCAAATGAAAGGTCTTAAGATCCTATAAAACATCTTGCTTTTCAGTTAGATTAGACTTCCGGTTCGGGAGATACAGTGTGATTAGTATAAAGACGTCTATTTCACATAAAATAATCAGGTTTATCGGGTTTGCAGATTTGGATAGTTGATAACCAAATAAACTTATTTCAGTTTTAGCGGTATTCAGTTTTCGATTCGGAAGGTATTCAAAAATTTAATTCGCGCTACGATTTCTCAAAGATGTCTACACTGATTTTTAAACATTTTGAATCAAATGTAAACTATATAGCTTCTCAGGTGAATTTAACTGACCTCGGCTACACCGATTTTCGAATTCTGATTCCAGTATCGAATCGTTTCTTAAAGTTCAATCGGTTTCTCAAAAAAGGCCAAATCGAATTTCAAAACCAAATTCAAATTTAAGGATTTATGGTCTCATACAGAATTAATGAATTTTATCCAATTCTGGATTTGAAGGGTGATGACTTTTTAAAATTCAAATCGATATAGAAGATTACCATCCCAAAAAAGCTTCAAAGTGAGACTTCATTCGTCCTTTCAATTTATGGCCATACGAATTCTTTCAGGTTATGCTGGTTCCTGAAAACCGGCCCTGGAAGTACCGTAAATGATGATAAGAAACTCTAAAGTGGAACTTACTTCGACATCTCATGGAATGTTCGATCAATTGTCACACGTTTTAATTCAAATTCGATATGATTTGCAGTTTCGACATTACACGGTAATGTCGGATTGACTGAAATCTCAAACTGCGTCTTAAAACGACGGTCATTGAAATAATGTCATGAGAACTAAAACACCGAAGAATGTTCATGCAAAAACACATGCGGATTGATAAAAAATGTATCATCTCACTGCTAGGTGGATTAAGCACGTTTTGATACATATGAAAAAATATATATTCGCTCAAAGTTTAGAAAAATTATCCTAGGCACGGAGGGCCGAGTGTCATATATCAATCGATGCAGCTCGACGAACTAAGCAAATGTCTGCGCGCGCGTGCGTGTGTTTGTATCTATGTGTGTTGTCAACAAAGAGGTCATGTAAACCAAATGATGGCAGCGTTTTCAAGTTGAAAGTAATTCCATAATTATATTTATTTAAACTATTTAAAGAAATAAATGCTGGAAGAACATAACACCCATATACCATTCGAATCAGTTCTTCAAGATCAGCAAATGCGTGTGTGACAAATAATTCTACTCAATTTTTGTCGGAGATGACTCAACCGTTTTCTTTAAACTTAGATTCATATGAAAAATCGTATGCTTAATGTATTCACCGAAACGTGGCTGAATACTCTTTCGAAACAGATTTTCGGTAACCATTATACCGTGTATAGGCAAGACCGAAACGAGTTGAATAGTCGCAAATACAGTGGTGGTGGCGTTTTAGTTGCCTGTCGATCGATTTTTGAATCCCGTCTTTTGTCCTTTTCAAGTGATGCAAATGTTGAGCAAATTTGGATCGCTCTCGCTCTCGCAAATTACACACTATCTATGTGTACACTAAGGTCTCTTTTTACACGGTATTTTTTCGCACGGTATTTTTTCGCACGGTTTTTTTTATACACGGCTTTTTTTACACGGATTTCGGAATTAACACGGTTTTTATTTACGCGGTTTTCGCAATCAACACGGTTTCTGACGAGAGTTTAAAAATCACTGTCATTTGTTTTTTGAGAAAAATTTTTAAAAGGGAACAGGTTGTCTGTAAGAAAACTAGTATTAGAGCTAATTTAGAGTTTAAAAGTTAACTAAAATCATTCACTCAATAATTCACGAGATCATTGACTGTCGTTCCATAAAATGATTAATCAGTCTTCAGATCTTCAGTCGATGTTGTAAATTGCACGACAACGTCTCTTCCGTTCAGTTGTGGTGTATGATCTCAGCATCGTCATTGATATGATCGAGAATTTCGTAGCGTTGAAGAAATAGTCGGATTTACTAATCTCTTCAACTCTTCATCATATCGAGCACTACAGTATTTTATACCCATTTGAAAAATATAACTCTAGTAGTATTATGATTTACGCCGATGAAATGAGTTGCTTCAGCATGACACATAGTAATATCTTTTCTAATTTGATTCATATTCATCTCTATGAATTCTTCCACTTTAATTCTGTCGCTGCGTGCATAGATTTTCATCCAATACCCATGTCTTCACACTCAGTTTAATTTAAAAAAATACAATTAAGATCTTTAGTGTTTACTACACATCGCAACTTCGGAATTGAAAAGAACTTATTATCAAGCTTTATTTGCAGTCAAAGTGTTTATGGGTGGTATTATTAGTACTTCTTTAGTCGAACGTTCTAAATTGTACGTATTATCGTTCTTTTGAAACCGAATACATTAAACATAAGGCATGAGCCATTTAGATTATTTCGATTATCGTACAACGTGTTTCCTGAGTGTTTCTAATTTTAATTTATCATTCGATGTGTCTATATCAAGGAGAACGTGCCATTTGAACCAATTTGTTCTGAACCGGCTGGTTTTTAGATTTCCGTTTTTATTGTGAAAAAACAGTTACATTTTATCAAAAACAAAACAAACAAATACTCAAATCTACGGTTTTTGAATTATTACGTCAAATTTTCCACGCGGTTTTTTTTTGCACGGTTTCCGCAATTACTACGGTTTTATTTTACACGGATTTTTTAACACGGTACGTAACCCCCGTGTAAAAAAAGAGACCTTAGTGTACTTTACTTTCCACCTGATCGTGTGAATAATTTTGATATGATCAATCAGCATCTGAGCACTCTCGCTACAATAACTGACAAATTAAAATTTAATGATAGAATTTTAATATTAGGCGATTTCAATCTTCCCGGGATTCAATGGAGTTACTGTTCATCTGGTTATTTGTTTCCCAATGCTCTGCGTTCTTCTATTTCTCATACAACCTGGAAACTTCTGAACTGAATAATCATTACAACAGAAACAACTGAATGCTCGATCTCATCTTTACCAGCCAAGAACTATCTAACAAGTGTTCGTTAATTAATGCGCCCGTCTCGCTAGTAAAAACTTGTCGACACCACCCTCCCCTTATAATAAATGTTTGTAAGAGTGATCCAATTGTCTTTAAAGCAGTTGCCGAGGAAATTTATTACGATTTCAAGAAGGGTGATTACGCCGCTATGAATCATTTTTTTCTGACCCTGAATTAGAACTATTTACTTTCTGATAATGACAGTAATTCTGCTGCTCTATTATGGACGAATATTGTGTCATATGCTGTTGACCAATTTATACCTAAAAATATGTATCGTAAATCTGTTCACCCTCCTTGGTCGAATCTCACTTTGAAACGTTACAAAACAGCCAAACGATCAGCACTAAAAAAAATCGCTAAACGACCTTCATTACTTCTTAGATCACATTATGTGATCTCGCTCCACCTCATCGCTACAAATGCCTGAACAAATCGCTTTATTGCGCGTTTCAACGTCGATCCAAAAGAATTTTAAACTCAACCCTAAGCACTTTTGGAACTACGTGAACGAACAGAGGAAAAAATCAGGATTACCGACCTCAATGAGACTCGACGGCATTGAAGCATCTACCACGTTTGGAATTTGCGATCGGTTCGCAAACATTTTAGTAGTGTTTTCTCTGAAGAACATCTAACTGATCAAAGAATATCTCTTGCGGCGAATAATGTCCCTCTTCGTTCTCCAATTGGATGTCATCCTATTATCTCAACTGCTACTGTGAGCTCAGCATGTGCCAGGTTGAAACAGTCAGCATCATTTTTCCAAACTAGTGCTTGACATTTACGTTGCCTATTTGTAATCAATGATGCTAATCTAAAAAAAGCCTTCTTAGTTCACTTAGTGGAATTTTCATATATCTTAAAAATTCACTCTTTATGATCCCATACAAAATTAATGAATTTTATCCATTTCTAAATTCCGATTCTTGAATTACAGGGTGATGAGTTTTTAAAATTCAAACCAATTTAGAAGATGACAGCTGGACTCAAAACTATTCATTCGTCATATTAATATATTGCCTTACGAATCTTTGTGGGTTATGCTGATTGCTGAGTAACGGCTCTGGAAGTACCGTAAATAACGGCAAAAAACTCTAAAGTGGAACTTACTTCAACTTGGAATGTTCAATCGATTGTCACACACTTAGAATCAATTTCAATTTTCGGGATTTCTTTCCCCTCTATTATGAAAACACGCGTCTGATAGAAACCGATAATTTTTATCTCGCTCGCCGAGAAAACCGGGAACTTCAAATCGACAATCCCCTTGCTACCCTGAAATTGCTTTCCGGAACCATCATACTACCCGCAGTCATCAATTTTTAAGAAAGAAACAAATTAGTCAGTGTTGGTGATTGCCAATCATTAGGCTGGAAGTAAAGCAACATTTTCAACCTGGTAGATGATGCTACAAGAACTCGCTGCCTCTCAATGTATGAACCGTGCGAAATTTTTTTTTACATTTCTTCGCTCCACCTCATACTCTGAGTATTTCACGGCCCTTAACAAAAAGATGCAGTCTGGCAATGATCGGCGCTGTGTGGAATTTACGAAGAGAGAATTGTAAGTTGACAATTATCGCAGAAAATCGAATCGATGATTCGACTCGATGATTCTCATACTAGGTGACAAAATTTCAAAACCCTTGTGTGAAGCTTTCACAGACATTTTCATAGGTTATATGTACATAATTAGAATAAACGGCAAAAGTAGAATGTTTTTATCACAATTATCTACTGCCCGCCAAGAATCGGATCGCAAAACGAGAATGAGCGACCGCTTGTTGCTTAAGATCGAATTCCCACAGCAGCGTGCTAACCCGTGGTCATTGAGAGAAATTCACTCTTGCACTGGTGTCCATTCTATGTTAAATGAACCCTGCCGGTTTTCTGTTGCTGAGATGATACCCGTCTTTCTTCGATGGCACTGATTAAATCGTGTGAATAGTTGCTAGAGAGCGTTCTTTGATACGATTAAAGCCACCCTTGATTGTAGTGTCAGATATTACACTACGGTTTGCTGCGGCTCTTATTATATTGTACATGATAGAACCATCTAAACACTATTGACGAATCCAATTAACATGTTTTTCACTTGATGGTTAGGGTCATTTCGTCGAATGTCGCTTCGTCGAATGTCATTTCAAAACGATGAAAAAAATCATCAGGGTCAAAACGATGAAAAAAATTATCATTTTTGCTAATTTTTCCAGAATTCTCGTTTAACAAAATAAATTTAAATGTTTTGCATGATAAAAAGCATAATTCAAACAATATTTTGTAATTTTTTCGTGGAAAAATATTGAGAAATAAGTCGGTGAAGAGGTATTTTTGAAGTCGTTTCTTAAAAATCATGATTTGCAGTGTCCACTATATCTCAGTGCAGACTAATCAAAAGTGAACAAATGAACGCAGCATAGTTAGAGTAGAAGTTTTTCTAGATCCCAACGTTTCTGTTCGATTTTTTAATTTTTTTTTTAAATTTTTAGTGGTTGTTCAAAGTGAAAACTAGAATTTTTCACGAAAAAAAACCGCCATTTTGTAGCTGTAAAACCTCCCCAAAGTAACAATCAACGAAAAGGAAAAGTTGGGGTCTGGTTTTTTATATGCGGAAAAAGTGTGTGCAAAATTTGAAAAAAATTGGTTCAGTAGTTTTTGAATGACAATGGACACGGACTTTCAAAACCTACTTTCGAGAAAAACGCGTTTAAAGTTTTTTGTCTAAAAAATCAATGGAAACAAAATATAACTCCAGGGAGCCCGTGGGACCTAACACTTTCAAAAAATCAAATATTTTCTTTTATAATTGATTATAACGAAACATTTCAAGAATATTTTGTCAAGTTTTGAAGTCAATCGAAGTTGAAATCTTGGGCCTGTGCGCCGAGCTCTTGCTTCTTCGCACAATGAGATAGCCATAGATGAAGGTCCATAACTTCCAGAGTTTCATTCCAATAAGCTTGAAAATTTCACAGAATATTCTTGAAATGTTTTACTATAAGAAAATATAAAGAAAATAATAAATGATTTTTCAAAAGTGTTAGACCCTACCCGCCCCTTAAGAGCTTTAATCCGTTCAACGCCTTTTGCCAATGAATCAATTTTTGGTTGAAACAGTTCCGCCGGGTCCAACACGACTTCGATGGGCTAACACCACAAGAGCAGGTCGACCGCTATCGCTATCGACACTACACTATCTAGGCTACTCGAGAATGGAAGTTGACATTGAAAGTCAATTTCCATTAGTGGCCAAGCATTCAAAATTTACCTCCTTCGTCTTCTCCTAAAATTGGCTCAAAACTGTATCAATATTTAAATACATTAGGGCTAATATAATATAATAGCCCTAATATATTTGAATGTCGGAACAGTTTTTTGCCAAATTCAGAAGTTTTTGGAGTTTTTGGTCGTTTTATGTAACAGTTGGATGTTATTCTACTGATTTCTCGACGTTTAATCAACGAAATTAGATACATTTTCTTTGCATGGGCTCTAAGATACTGTGCCGCAAAAAATAGTTTGAAAATTGTTCAACACTGCTGTTGTCTCGAGGCGAATACTCTTAATTTTCGATTAAGGACTCGTTTTTCTTAACCACAATTTTTCAAAAATATGAAAGAAACCAATTTTTGTTTTTAATAATCAAAATTGTATGCCTTTGTAAATGACCAAATTAACGAAAACGGTAAATATTTAAATATTTATGCAAAAACACAAGCCAATCAAGACAATTAAAAAGGTACCATCACACAGATGGGTTAAGAACTTTATTTCCTGCCTTCATGTATTCCTTTATTTGACGGAACATACAAGCCATACAGTTATATTTATCATTTATTATATTCGCAGACAAAGTACGAGGAAGTGGAAATATACTACCAACGAGCTTTGGAGATTTATGAAATGAAACTTGGACCAGACGATCCAAATGTGGCTAAAACTAAAAATAACTTGGCAAGCTGCTATTTAAAACAAGGGAAATATAAGCAAGCTGAACTATTATACAAGCAAGTGTTGACGCGAGCCCATGAAAGAGAATTTGGTACAATTAATGGAGAAAATAAGCCGATTTGGCAGGTAAGAGATTTTAATTCTTGTTACCAAAAAAACCTTGATGCTCCTTTATATATATATATATATATATATATATATATATATATATATATATATATATATATATATATATATATATATATATATATATATATATATATATATATATATATATATATATATATATATATATATATATATATATATATATATATATATATATATATATATATATATATATATATATATATATATATATATATATATATATATATATATATATATATATATATATATATATATATATATATATATATATATATATATATATATATATATATATATATATATATATATATATATATATATATATATATATATATATATATATATATATATATATATATATATATATATATATATATATATATATATATATATATATATATATATATATATATATATATATATATATATATATATATATATACTGATTTCTCCCGCTGCTTTCGACAAAATAAACCATCAAATAACAGTTGCAAAACTCAATAGGCTTGGATTCGGCGGATCACTACTTAAATGGCTACAGTCTTATCTAATTGGTCGTGAAATGTCAGTGAAAATTGGAGACTGCATTACAACACCTTTCGCAGTCTACTCTGGAGTCCCTCAAGGCAGTCACTTGGGACCATTTTTATTCTTGCTCTACCTCAACGATCTCAATTTTATATTGAAATGCCACAAACTATCTTTCGCAGATGATTTTAAACTATATTATCCAATAACATCACTTGACGACAGCATATTTTTGCAGCCACAGCTTGATATATTATATAGCTTATTGATATATTCGTGAACTAAAGCTTGCTTCATTTAGAATTGGAACAAACTTTTGCTCATATTGTGGCGCTCCTGGTGGACGGATCTGGAAGCTCTTGGCGCCCACGTGTCGGGAATTTTGTCAGCTTCACGTAAACGACATAACAGAACAGGCATTTAAAACCATTTTATTGCTAAAGCTTGCTTCAAATAGAATTGGAACAAAGACAATTGCCTGTATTTCAGTTATTTATTATTGTATTCAAGATCTTTTTTATACAAATGTAGCGTTTTCTTCATACTTTTAAGAAAAAATACGGATAAAATTATTCGTCACGGTTTTGAAGGAATTCTCGAATTTTTCCTGTAACACGGCTCAGTAGGCGGCGCACACCTTCTTCGTCCATCGTTTTAGCTATCTTATTCCACCAGGTCGTCATCTGATTGATGTCTTTGACAACGTTTCCCTTTGCCTTGAGTCTCCTCTTCATGATTGCCCAGTATTTCTCAATAGGGCGGAACTGGGGGCAGTTGAGTGGGTTAAGGTTTTTCGGAACAAACTGGACCACACTGCATACCATTCTTAAACGGCTTTGCTGTAATGACAGCTTGCCAAATCTGGCCAAAACATTACAGGATGGTCGTGGGATCGAATGAACGGCAAAATTCGTTTTTGGAGATTTTTTTTGGTATAGTTCCGATGTCATTGTCTTATTTGTAACGAAAACTTTCGTTTTTTTGCCGCAGCTGCAAATGCCCGGCCAAATCATAAATTTTCTTGCAAATTTGTCGGCAAAAACAAATTTAAATTTGGCTGGAACATCCCCCCGAGCCGTTGCCAAGTAAAATTTTTGACCTGGGATTTGACCGAAGTCAGCCTTGACACAGGTTTCATCGTCCATCAGAAGACACCCGTTGAACTTGGTCAGCACCTGGTCATATAGTTTCCGAGCACGAATTTTGACCACACTATTCTGTTTCATTGTCCGATTTGGCTGTTTGCTAGCTCGATACGACTTGATCACGGTCCGACAGATTAGGATTCCTCTTAATCGTCTTCAAAATCTTACCACGCAATTTCCGGTCGTCAGTTCGACTCCGACGATCGGCTTGAGGCTTCCGAATCGTCGTCAATGTTTCCTTACACCGTTTGATAACGCGCCATACGGTATTTCTGGGCAAATTCAGCTGTTTAGCTAGCCTAAATGCAGACCACAATGGATTTTCCAAATAACTGTGCACAATTTTTTTTCCTTCTTTCGGCTTCCATGTTGATTGTTTACAAAGTACAGCCGATTTTCGGAATGTCAAAAATCATTAAATGCCTGTTCTGTTATGTCGTTTACTCGCAAACACTAGTTAATTAGGTACGACTATAACATTTCGCAGAATATACTTAAACGTGAGTCTATCGTTAAAGGTCTAGGTATCATTCTTGATATCAAGCTAGATTTCAAAAGTCATATCGACTATGTGATTTCTAAGGCATCCAAGCTTTTAGGTTTCGTTTTCTGTATCACCGAGAGCTTTGTCAATGTACATTGTCTAAAAGCATTATATTGTTCTTTAGTCCGCTCGACACTTGAATATTCAGCTGCTGTCTGGTCACCTCATTATCAAATCGACATAGAGTGGATTGAAGCCATTCAACATAAATATGTTAGATTTGCACTGCCTAACCCACCTTGGAGAGATCCTGCTAATCTTCCTAGTTACATAGATCGCTGTAAGCTTATTGACTTGGATCGGTTATTTGTTCGTCGAAATATCTCCAAGGCAACTTTCGTTGCTGATTTACTTCAATCACATATCGACTGTCCCGAGCTTTTGCAGTTGATTAATCTAGACATTCATCGACGTAATCTACGTTCCCACCTGTTTCTCAGATTACCTATTGCAAGAACAAATTATGGGTACAATGAACCATTCTCCAGTATGTGTAGAACTTTTAACAATTGTTCCAATGTCTTCGACTTTCATTTATCTCGAAATATGATCAAACGATGGTTTCGTAATCACTTGTCAGATCAGCCTTACGATCAGTATTTGTTTTGTAACCGACAATATTATTTTTTCGTTCAACCCCCACTTCGTCTCTCCACCATCTTCATTGGACACTAACTAGATTTGCTCGCAGAAATTAACCCGGTCGTCCCTTCCTCTTTTTCTCTGTCTTCCACCATGCTTTCTTCGATCACTAATTAGATGTACATGCCGATTCTAACATCGTCGTTTTCTTTTCCTTCCATCACCTTTTTAATCACTAATTAGATCTACATGCCGATTCTAACATCGTCGTTAGTCCACGCTTCTTTACCACCTCCTCCACCAACCCTGGTACTCCATTCGCCTACCAACTTTTTTCTTCTCTCTCACCTTTTAAGAAAGAGAACTATTTATGTATAATGTATAATGTAATGCTTGGTGTCATCAACTAGTTATAGGATTATAGATTTAGTTTTAATTGTTAGCTTTAATTGTTAGTTTTGATTGTTAGCTCTAATTGTTAGTGTTAAGTCCCAATGTATCTGTTGGATCATTGTAATCTGTTGATACTGATGAGGAGGTTTTATGCCTGCTGGAGAGAGAGAGTGCTAAATTTCATCTCCATCGGGCTTTTTCCTGCTCCCAAATACATAAATAAATATTGCGTCAGTCAGTAAAAACAGTGCCACTGAGTGAGGAAAGCATGTTCAGACAAGGTAATTCATGATGTACACAAGCGACACGACCGCGTGGCAATCGCATATATCCAATGCAATGAAAACATGTATATTGATTATATGTGGAAGTTAGTTAACCCAAGAATGCCCAGTAAAGGTAATTTAGAACACATTTACGTAGAACGACAGAAAAATATTTCGCATTTAAGAGTTAACAGTGAATTCCAGATATATAGCTGACATATATACAATTTTTGGTTAGGCAGCAACATTTTGAGTATAAAAAGGGCCCTTTTTGAATTTATCGGGGCTTCTCAATTCAACTGTTGAGAGTGTTGATCCATGGGCGACCGGGAAACATCGTAATCAAACTTGGACACCAGCATTCGTGATATAGTAGAGATTAAGACTCAAAGCAAAGTTTAGAGTATTTAAAGTATTATCAGATAGATATTAGGTCAGGCACAAAGTTTATGTGCTTTAGGGAAGTTATTGTTTTGTAGTGTAAATCTATTAAGAAGAAGTAAATATATGCGAACAAGTTAAAAAAATAATCTTTTCGTTCAAACTATAGATGACATTACGCGGCGTTATTTGAATTACACCTCTCAGCCGCTCAGGTTAGTTGTTTCATTATGGTGACAGCGAAAAAAGGACAATTTTTAAATACGGAACGCTACTCGAGAGGAGGTATTATTATACTGTGACAGGATTAAGCTGAATAAACTACATACTATTACGATACAGTGAATAAAGTTTAGGATTCGGATACATATTTTTGAAGCTATAATATTTGACTGAGTGCACGTCAAGTTTTGATAGCACTAATTTTACAGACGGTAGACTACGGCAACTAGTTTTCATTCTGGTTTTTCTGTGGTAATGTAAGCACATAATCGATAAATAGACAAAACACGCAAACGCAGCATATTCAACCACGTCCATATCGACAATAATATCATCGGGTAGCAATTGCACTTTACGCGCGCGCGAATGAAAAAAAAACAGACAAATGTGTCTCGAATATTTGACATTCGCTTGTGCTTCGGAAATGGTTTTTGATTTATATTTTGCAACCAACTATAACAGATGAAAAATATCGGAACAATTAATTTTGAATTCTAAAATAAAATTATCGTAAATGGATCAAATAAATCTGAAATAAAACGGTAGACCGTTTTCTCGTACTAATTAAATATATTGAAACCCATTCATGATCACGAGATGCCATTCACGATTCAAAGTAATAACATATGCACATAACCGGAGTAGTGACAAAAAAACGCAAACGATGCATTTCAGCCACGCGCATAGCAGCGGTACAATGATACATACAGTGTATATAATAATAATAATGGGTAGTAGCTTCGCGCGATCGACTTCGCGAAAAATTGAAAAATTGCTAGCGCAGATTAAATTCTCATATGGTTTGTGTGTTAGGCGCGGTCAAAAGTATGTATCGTATGTAATAATAGAAAATTTGAAACTGTGTTGGCCATGGTCAAGATTGCGGCCTACGATGATTTGTAGATGTTTGGAACATATCAAATTTACTATTGACTGACAAGTATTTCGAGATTCCAATCAAAATATTAAACTAAATTAGGTTGCATAAGTTGTGGCAAAATAATAAATTACATTTACTTGTCAGTTCAGTATTTTATGCTGACTAGGGTTGCGCACGATGCTAACACAACAAGCTCGCGCAGGGCTTCTTATATTGCGATGTGTTATACAATAACTAGTAATTTGAAACTAGGTCAAGTTTGTTTACGATGATCGATCATAGTTTTTTACTGTTAAATAGTGATAGCTATTCGAGGAAAATTAGTCTCAGAATGGAGGGGGTAGTGAAAAAAAAACTATTAGAAGCGCGCAGCGTGTTTGGAAAATTCCTGCATATGTTAAAACTAATGCTCTAAAAAACATACAACAGAGGCTTTAAAAAGATCTAAGATTATAAAAATGAACAAATGAAGAACTACTAGTTAAAAAGATAAAGCGACATAGCGAATTAAAGTCACATTGACAATAACGAACGAAAATAATATTGAAGGCGGTGGTGCCTATCGATTTCCGATGTTGGATGCAATACAATGCATACCAGAATTTCATGGTTCAGTTTTTATCTTAAATGAGTTATTTTGCGGAGCAAATCCCGCAAGGTGCGAATGAAAAACCTCTAGCAAATGTGATACTGACGAAATTAAAAGGAAATGCCGCAACTCCTATTAATAGAATAAGAGCCAACATAATAAATGACGTGTTCCGAAATTTGAGAGATCAATTTGCAGTAAAAGTTACAGTAGAAGAGATTCTTATCAGGATCGAAACTCTCGAACAAAAATATGGATGATCTTTTGAAGAGTGCTACGAATAATGGAATTTATTGACAAATTCTAAATTAAACCATATTCTAAACCTTTCTGGAAACTATCTAAGGTTCTTAAGAAACCTCAGAAACCAATTTCTGCTCTCAGGGAAGGAAATCAAATACATATTACAAACGGCGAAAAAGCTCAAAAACTTGCTCAGCAGTTCGAGAGTGTCCACAATTTAATTTGAACGTTGTGAGTCCTATTAAAAATGAAGTCTTACTGAAATATGATCATATTTCAACTCAAGTGTTATTACAAGATGACATTATTGAGACGAATTTTGATGAAATTAAGTCAATTATTAGGAAACTTAAAAACATGAAGGCTCCTGGTAATGATGGATTTTTTA
The DNA here is from genome assembly GCF_030247185.1 of Malaya genurostris. Classification (NCBI taxonomy): domain Eukaryota; kingdom Metazoa; phylum Arthropoda; class Insecta; order Diptera; family Culicidae; genus Malaya; species Malaya genurostris. Next base: position 145,905,927 of record NC_080572.1, read on the forward strand.
ATATTCTTATTAAAAATCTTCCCGATGTTGCCTTGAGACTCTTGGTTAAAATTGTCAACAAGTGTTTTTCATTAGTTTACTCCCCAAAAGAATGGAAAATCGCAAAAGTAATTCCTATCCTCAAACCTGATAAAAACCCAGCAGAAACATCAGGTAATTGGTCGATGAATTTATTGACGCTCAACAAGAAAATCAAGCATTTACGATTCATTTTATAGCAGAATTATCGAATAAAAACTTAAAGCAAAAAATCACTGGCAGTGGAGGCGTCAGTCGGTGTTGAACAGTCGTTTGCACCGCACGCGTATAGCTCTTGGCTCCTGGAAAAATTTTCTGGCTACCTAGAGTTTCATTGATTTAAGGCTTCAGTCTTTTTCAAGGCTACTTGAATCACTAACAGTCTTTTTAAAGACTAGCAATTAGTCAGCCTTTCTCCAGGCTATACAAAGGGTAATATTGTAATATAATCAGTTTTTTTCAAGATTAAGAAATTAATCAGCCTTTTTTTAAGACTACCATAAAATCAGTCTCTATCAAGACTTTCCCAAACTAGGAGTCTAATCGAAGACTAATTTAGCCTAGTTAATTTAATTTCAAATTTCATTCATTTCAAAAATGCCTGCGTCCAACCGGAGAGGTAACAAGCCTAAGGCTAAAAATAATTCAATACGGAATAAATCACAATCCGTTATTCAACATTTTTCTAATAACATTCACGATCTTATAGAATCTGCATGTAAAAATAGAAGACAACGGACGGACTTTCCTTCCGTTGATTCTATGCCGTCTAACAATATTTACGAGATTCTTCCTGAATCCGATTGTAGCGACATAGAAGAAAAATCTTAAAAAATTCCCAAAATGGACGCTTGTTGTGCTGGGAAGAAACAACAAACTATGCTTCCAGTGACGGTGATGATTTCCGACTTCAAAGCATTCCGTACTGAGCTTTCTACCTTTCTCCCGGAAGTAAAAGTCTCATTTCAAATCGGACGAAGAGGAGAATGTCAAGTCTTGGTTGATGTTCATAAATTTTATTCATATGATATAAAATCAGACAGACCCTTTAAGGCTGTTTTGAAGGGCTTATCAAATGATCAAAGTACTGATGAAATTAAAACTGAACTAAAAGAATTGCTTGGTTTTGCCCCTTCCCAAGTAATAGTTATGAAAAAAAGATCGAATGTTACTTCTACCACGCTCTGAAATTTCCCATGAACTTTACCTAATACAATTCAATCGAAGTGATGTAAACAATTTGAAAACTTTAAAAAAGGTTCATTTCCCACATTAAAATTCATTGGGAATACTATAAACGGCATAATGGTATTGCAAACTTAAAACAATGTCGTCGTTGCCAAGGCTTCGGCCATGGAACCAAAAATTGTCATATGGATATACGGTGTTTGAATTGTGGTAAATCGCATTCGAAAGACGATTGTCCAATTAATGAGAGCACTGATAAATTGTCATGTAAAATTGCAATGGAAATCATAAATCCAATTATTTGAAATGTCCTGTCAGGGAAAAAATTGAACGCTCGTTCGCTTAGACAACAAGTCAAATCAACGACCTTAAATTTACAGAACATACCTGAAAATTAAAAAAAAAAACGCTACAAATGCCGTACCTAATTCTTCTAAGGCTCTTATTTCTTCGAATTTAAAACAAAAAACAGGTATGCCTTCTAACGAAAACAATTTATTCTACCTATCAATAAATTGTTTTCGTTAGAAGGCATACCTGTTTTTTGTTTTAAATTCGAAGAAATAAGCCGAAATAATCGACCTCGTCATCATCTTCTTGTAATGACAGTTACGCTTTGGTTACAGGTAGACAACTGCCTAATCAAAACACAGGAACGCCTTCCAGTTCATCTTCTAACGAAAACAATTTATTAATAGGCAGATCGGCCAAATCATCTTCTTTTAATGGCAGTTACGCTAGTGTAACAGGCAGACCTCTACCTACAAATATTCCTTCAATGGTATTCGCTTCTTTAAACGAATTCGATTTAGGCGATATAACGGAAAATAAAATGATCTACCTACAAGATCTACTTTTTCAAATGATCATCCGAATAAATTCGACTTCATCACTTTTTGAAGCATTTCAAAGCGGATGGCATTTGCAAATAATATTATAATGAACAATTAAATTTATTTAAAGACAATTTACAAAAACTCACAAGATATCGACCGAAATTTTTCGTAATATGGGACTTAAATGCAAAGCATGTCCAGAGGAATTGTAGGCAAAATAACAATAATGGTAAAATACTTCATAATCAACTCTCAGCTGGTTACTTCACAGTTCTTCATCCCAGTGATCCGACTAGCTTCTCTTCCGTGAAAAATCCCTCTACAATCGATCTGGTTCTAACAGGTCACAGTCACATTCGTAGTGAACCGATTACACATGCTGACTTTGACTCAGATCATCAATGCAATTGGTTTTGTAATGCAATTAGCTCTATATTCAACTATCATAGAGCTAATTGGTTGGATAACAGATCTCACATTGAAAATCATGTGGATCATGAAACTGTTTTAGAAAATTCTGCGGACATCGACACAGCAATAGATAATTTGAATCATTACATTATCGAAGCTAGAAATCTTTCAGTTCCCAAAGCTCAAACTAAATTGAATTTTCCTATCATCGATGACAATCTTCAACTGCTCATTTACTGCTATTAAAAATGAAGTCTTACTGAAATATGATCATATTTCAACTCAAGTGTTATTACAAGATGACATTATTGAGACGAATTTTGATGAAATTTAGTCAATTATTAGGAAACTTAAAAACATGAAGGCTCCTGGTAATGATGGATTTTTTAATATTCTTATTTAAAATCTTCCCGATGTTGCCTTGAGACTCTTGGTTAAAATTTTCAACAAGTGTTTTTCATTAGTTTACTCCCCAAAAAGATGGAAAAACGCTAAAGTAATTCCTATCCTCAAACCTGATAAAAACCCAGCAGAAACATCAGGTAATTGGTCGATAATCTATCTTCTATCAGTAAACTTTTTGAAAAAAAATAATCCTGTTGAGAATGATGTCTCATATAAATGAGAATTCAATTTTTACCAGAGCAGTTTGGATTTCGTCATGAACATTCGACTACTCATCAACTTGTCAGAGTAAAGAACATGATAAAAGCAAATAAATCTTCTGGGTTATTCACTGGAGTTGCTCTTCTAGACATAGAAAAAGCATTCGACAGTGTTCGGCACAAAGGTTTAATAGCAAAAATGTCTAATTTCCAGTTTCCTATTAATTTGATCAAAATGATTCAAAATTATTTAACTGATCGCACTCTTCAGGTTAGCTATCAGAATTGTAAATCTGAATTGCTACCCGTACGAGCAGGTGTTCCGCAGGGTTCGAGCGTAGCTCCAATCTTGTATAATATTTTCATTTCTGATCTTCCAAATCTATCCGTTGGTTATCAGAAATCGCTATTCTGTGACGACACAAGTCTGTTAGCGACAGGTAGAAATCTAAGAGTCGCCTACAAAGAAGCCTAAATATTCTCAGTGATTATCTTTCAAAATGGTAAATTAAACCAAATGCAGCAAAAACCCAATTAATTATCTTTCCTCATAAACCAAGAGCTTCTTTGCTTAAACCAAACAATAATCACATTCTCAAATTGAGTGGCTTGGAATTGACATGGTCTGATCAAACAAAATACTTAGGTTTAACGTATGACAAAAAACTCACTTTTAAGGATCACATTGAAGGGATCCAGGCAAAGTGTAATAAATATATTAAATGTTTATATCCTCTTATAAACAGAAATTCTAAGTTCTGACTAAAAAACAAAATCCAATAAATAGTTATTAAAAAAAGAGGAGGCGAAAATCAGCTATATATTAACAAATATTGAAAATCAGATGCTATTCTACCATGCAATTGATAAACCAAAACTCTGTCTAAACAACAATTATAAATGTTATCCAGAGGGACAAATTCAAAATTCCCATAAATACAACCGAAATTTACACAAGAAATATTATCGTAACAACAGGTGCTCAATCAAAGATAGCAATTTTGATAGTGAACACTTAATGCAAAGCAACTGTGGGTAAACTGCATGACATACGGTAATATTGCGAAGATAAGTTCATAATATTAGGACCAGAAATGTGCCTGATCAATGGAGATATGAAGAATCTAGATCTGTTAGCGACAGGTAGAAATCTAAGAGTCGCCTACAAAGAAGCCTAAATATTCTCTGGGGTAACAGGTACTATTAGAAAAACATTAGGTACCGTAGAACTAAATTTCAAATTTTCCAAACGAAGTTTGACGTAGTGGAAAATTTGACTCCAGGTGGTATTTTGGGAATGAGATTTATGAACAAGTATATTCTTAGTATGTACAACGACCGATATGGTTATGCTTACGGAAAATACCTCTCACAATCGAACCAAAAACGGAATCGTATGAAACTCATCAGAAACAGGAGAACAGAGTCTCGACAATGTAGGTAACAATGTCAAGGTACAGGAAAAATACCAAACAGATGATCAAACCAAGCTTAGTCCAAAGGGTAGGCAGTGTACAGAAACGACAAAAAATTACACGGGGCAATTGCAAGAAAGTATGCAACCACATGAATTGTTGAAAATAAATTGTACTAAAAACAATCAATTGTTAGTGAGAATTGCTTTAGTAAATAGACCGAATGAAAAAAGTAAATATATGTTCGATACTGGAGCCTTTTATAACGTGATGAGATGGGATACTGTCGCGAAAAAAAGAAGCAGTTCCTATAAAAATAATTTATACATTGCAGGCTTTGATGGAACTTAAACACAGACTATTGGGTCAGTGAAAATCACGTTGATTATTGGAAAAACTCAATACAGAGTTAGGTTTTACATAGTAAAATATTTATGTGTTTCTGGAATCATTTGAGCAGAGTTTTTAAAGATATATACAATTTATGTCACTCAGAATTTCGAGTACATATGCCTAAGGGTACCAAACGAGTACATTAAAACAGAATATATTCCAATATCGGAAAATGAAAATTTAATCAGAGCTGAGAATTATGGAACGCGTGCGAAAAATAAAAATAAGACATTGAAATATCAAACCGCATGAATAATGAAAGAAACAAAGTATTTTTGATAATAAACAGAAGCCAAAGATGTTGTCAAAAAGCGCAGCTAAATCCGACAACAATTGTTACATAAATAACAAGTAGAGAGAGTACAATGAAGAAAAATAATGTGGAAATTGACAAAAATGAATTAATCATCGTAAATACTGAAGTCTTCGAGCGCGGTATATTAAAACATGATAAACATGAAACAAACCAAAAAGTGAATAAAAATGAAAACATTAATGCTGTGCCTCAGAACTGTTGAAAATTACCAAATGAATATCGAAACGCTTTTGGTAACAGGTTTGAAGATAAAAGGTAATTTTATTCAAATTCAATTCGTCAAGTCTCTAAATACTAACAAAGTACATTATCGATATATAATTCATTTCATGCATTATATTAACACTGCCCTACTTATGATACAATGTACACAGTCCTAATTGACATTAATATATAACCTATATTAATGTGTTTACATGCAGCGTGTAAGTCTACCCAAAGGCGAATGTCACATTGAAGCTTTCACTATAAAGCTTTCATAACATAGTTTCGTCACAGGTGGTAATTGTATAGAGCTTTCATTGAATGTCAAATTGTATGTTTACAATCGAATGCTGTGCAATCATTTATATTGCTTCGCATTGTATATTTTAACACTTCCCCGCAATTTGAACATTCAATACACTGAATAACTTCCTATGGTTTTAGGTAACCCCTAAATGAAAGCACCTGATGGCTGCTCGACTTTCGCGATGAACTTCAGTTTCCTTTTCTTGATGAGTTCACAAATGAAGAAGCATTTGATGTCCAAGTTCTTTTATCTTTTGATGTGATCTTGACTCCTTCCCCGATGTTTATACATGGAATACTGTCCTCCATTATAACGAATGGCTCTATGACTACATCCAATTCGTAGAGAAGTTGAGTTAACCACGCAACTTCTTTCGTATCTGAACAAAGCGCTATCAGTTCCGGTTGTAGATAAGCTGACTGTTGGTTGCCGTTTCGTTAACCACGAAACTAAATTACCGTATAACCGAAACGCGTATCCTGAAATAGATTACCTCTTATCAGGATCATTGAAAAGTCTGCTTTCACAAATCCCATGAAGTCAGGATAATCATTTTTGTTTAAATAAATGATTTTTGTATTACTCGTTCCTCGTAAATATCGCAATATTCGCTTTAAACCTGACCAATTCCAGTCAGTCCAGTTCCAACATTGTTGGAATATTTACTCAATCTGTTTACCGCAACGCACATATCTGGCCAGAATGTCAACAAAAGGTATTGTAGACATCCTAGCAATTGCCTAAATGGTTCTTCTGTAATTTATGCCTCAGATTTCGACCATTTAGTAGTGGTAACCAATGGTGTCCCCACTGGTTTACAATCACTCACTCCAAACCGCTTATAGTTTTCTATGTATGTGATTCAGAAAAATTTCATTCATCTGATTCCTAAAATCACGATTTATTTCCATTTCTAGAAAACGTTTTACTTCTAACATATCTTTCATTTGGAATTCTTGTTTAAGAAAAACCATTTTTAATATATTGCTTTCAGTCCCTCGAATACACAGTTATCCACTGTCCAAGAGATATTTTATTGCAATGCGTCAAATTCATTTTGAATCGCATGCTTCAAATTTTCAGATTTCATTAAACTTTAAATGTTGCGAGGAATTTCTTCTTCACAAAGTACAGCCGCTTTTGCTGAGTAGTCTAAATACCACGAAGGTATTTTCCTCTCAATTTGACTTCGTCGCAATGAATACCCTTCATCACCGTAGTCTAGTTCTTCAGCTTGGCCTTCATTAGTACTTTCATAATCACTTTATCCAAGTGATTCTTGGTCTTCTTTGATGAGTGTAAAATAATCTAGTTATTGATTCTTTGAATATTATACTCCTCCCAATTTCTATTCAACGTATATGTTCGTTCCATTGCACAAAATTATTATTTGTATAACCTACAAATATAAGTTTTGTTGGTAGACATCCCAAGACTTTCTAATAATTCAGTTTCGATTGTTTCTTCTGCTGTTCTTGGTACGGTGTACCGTCTCTTTTAATTCCATTTGTAGAGCTGTTAATAAGATATGTTTCTCCATATAGTGCATCTCCCCACATATCTTTACTTGAGCCACTGTTGTATAGCATTTCTACTACTTCTTTCATAAATGTTCTCTTCATACGTCTGCTTACTTCGTTTTACTAATTTTCCTTGAAGCTGCCATATACCTCGTATTTCTGCTTTATTAAATTCACCAATATCCTTCATATGCCTTTTGCCCCAAGCAGCCACAAACATTCAAGTGTATGATTTCCAATAAACGCCGTGACCTCGCCTGCTCCATTTGTTTAAATTTAGCCGTAGCTTGTTTCCATGCTGCACAACCCGTGCACACGTAGACTGTATTTATATCTTCCGAAGTAAGATTGATTCCCTCAACCATTCTTGTTTCTTTAAACTTGCATTGCTCAAATACCCGAGCCATTTATGCCAAGTGTCAGAACTTACTTGTTTCCCAAAAATGCAGAATTTTTAGCATTATTCTTTGACTTTTCTTCCCGAGATAAACCAAGTGCAACAAACCATCCACGAGACTTTTCGAAGCGATAACTTCGCCTATGTACATGAAAATAATCTTTTCATCGATAAATGAGATTTTTGTACAGTGTTGTCCTCCCCTTCTAACCGAAGGTAGATTCAAGATCAAAGTTAAAGAAAATGTACAAAATCGAAACTTTAATTGTACTGCTATCCACAACACTTTAGTTTCATTTTACCAATCTTCGTAACCCGAAGTTTCTCAGCCGATTATGCAGTAGAGATGTCAATTTGTTTTTTTTTTTTTTTATCTGACGTCTTAAAGCATTCTGTAATAGTTGATAACGTTATTGCTTACTTCTGAATCTACAACAAACCTAATCCTTTTGTTGGGATTCACGCTGGTAGTCATTGCACAATTCTTCCGCTCCATGAATTTCTTCTTCTCCTTTGCCAGAAACATTTCCATTAAAAAAATATTTGTTCTTGAAGTCTCTGATCTCGTTGCAACCGAAGCACCGTGCAACTCGCCGTTTAGTTGCGTACTTAGAAGCTAGATAGATATTGCTCAGTCTGCTTCTCTTCCCCGGCTTCTACATTCAGGAACATTCTTTTGATTTCAGATTTCTGTTTTACATACAACTCTTCGTTGAAAAGTATCAGAAAGGCTCCTTTAACGTTATTGTACTTTTCTGGTATAGCGATGATTAGAGCGTGTATTCTCGCTGCCTACGATGTATCCCATCTATTCTCGATCTCGAATGATTTTATCATATTCATCGAAAATCTCAATTGATCCGAAAATCCCATGTTTTATCGCGAAGATCCCCTTTCTCATCGTCGTTGTTGTTGTTCCCATCTTCTGGTACACTTTTACCAGAGTATCCATCGGTTGCTTAGCATACTCTAAGCCAATCAACTTGTTTAAGACGTCGTTCTTTACAAGCATAAAATTTTCGTCTAAGGCTTCGACATTCAGCTCTTCTACTGGTTCGTAGAAGTCTTCTTCTGTTGGTGTACGAGTCAGCTGCATTTTGTTGAATGGTACTCCTCCGTCATTTCATGCAGCAAATGTACTCTTTGAAACATCGAAGAATCGTTCGCAGCTACCGTTACCATTTTGAATTATCGGATCGGTGCGCTCGAGAGTTCCCCTCTCGTAGCCACCACTGCTTTTCGCTGGGTCAGATTCACTGACCTGCTTCGCCATCTCACCAACACTCGATGGTTCAGTCCAAAGCTTGTTAATTCTATTTCAGTCCAAAACTTGTTAATCCCGCAGCTCGTCATTGCTCATTGCACCTGCTTCTTGTCCGAAACGTTTCTGCTGCTTTCTGCCGGTTTACACTTCTAACCGAAACTTTGCTGTTTCCTACTGAATCCCACTTCTAACCGAAGAAATATTATTATCGCCGATTGCTTATCCAACAATCTATTTATTGCCAGTAAAACTCTGGGCTTATCCTAAATGGAATCCAAACTTGTTGCGACAACACCGGTCGAGCTTATTTTCCACTTGCATCTTAAATTCTGTTTCTATCCGAAACTTTTGCTTCTCGCCGGTACCCGTTTCTGTCCGAAACGTCACTGCTGGCCAATTCCCGTTTCTTTCCGAAACGTTACTGTTGACGAACCCCGTTTCTGTCCGAAACGTCACTGCTGGCCAATTCCCGTTTCTGTCCGAAACGTTACTGTTGACGAACCTCGTTTCTGTCCGAAACGTCACTGCTGGTCAATTCCCGTTTCTGTCCGAAACGTTTTTCCTTGGATTCTGTTTCTATCCAAAACTACCGGATCCCCCTTCTAACCGAAGTACTGGTGCTTCCTTCCACTTCTAACCGAAGTTAATAGTACGACCGATTGTTTTTCCAACAATCAATGTGGTCAATACCAGGAAAAACCTACATTTATCCTAGCCGGATACTTCGACTACCAGTTTCTGTCCGAAACTTCTTTGTTCGCCGATCTTAGTTTCTGTCCGAAACTACTGGGCCCATAACCTGTTGAAAATTACCAAATGAATATCGAAACGCTTTTGGTAACAGGTTTGAAGATAAAAGGTAATTTTATTCAAATTCAATTCGTCAAGTCTCTAAATACTAACAAAGTACATTATCGATATATAATTCATTTCATGCATTATATTAACACTGCCCTACTTATGATACAATGTACACAGTCCTAATTGACATTAATATATAACCTATATTAATGTGTTTACATGCAGCGTGTAAGTCTACCCAAAGGCGAATGTCACATTGAAGCTTTCACTATAAAGCTTTCATAACATAGTTTCGTCACAGGTGGTAATTGTATAGAGCTTTCATTGAATGTCAAATTGTATGTTTACAATCGAATGCTGTGCAATCATTTATATTGCTTCGCATTGTATATTTTAACAAGAACAACAATGAAATATACAACAACGACGATCGTTCAGAAAGTATGCTTCCTTTTTGTAGAACTAACATTACTAATGAAAATGAACAAGATTTGCTAGATAGATATTGCGACGGAAAGGTATATGTTTACTTGATTTAGAATCAAATCAGGACCTCAGTTTAACGGAAAATAAAAGGTACGGTCAAACAACTGGTCAGAACTGGACGGATAATGTGCTGAAAACATTGAATACAGACCACTTGAAAAGAGAAAACTTTGTAGGCATAGAGAGAATTATGGCAACGTATAGCGATGTCTTCTATTTGAAGGGAGATAAATTAACCGTCACTGATGCAGCGGTACACGAAATTGAAACTACCTCAAACGTTCCTACCAATAAACTACCACCACTTAGAAACACATCAATGAAGAAATTGAAGAAATGCATAAGCAAGGTATCATAAGACATAGTAACAGTCCGTGGAATGCACCAGTCTTATGTGTTCATAAGAAGGACTATGAATTTGGTAACAAGCAATACAGAATTGTGGTTGACTTTAGGGCTTTAAATTTAGTAACAAAGCCAATTGTATACCCAATTCCACTAATCGACGAGATTTTAGATCATCTTGGAAACAGTAAAGATTGTTCTATTTTGGATTTAAAATCGGGGTTTTACCAAGTACCCATCAATCCAAACGATGCTGCCAAGACAGCGTTTTCTACTCCAAAAGGCCACTTTGAGTTCACAAGAATGCCTATGGGTTTATGAAATAGTCCATCCACTTTTCAGCGATTGATGAATTTACCACTTTAAACATTTGTGGACGCTGTCATAGGCGGGCTTATAAGGAAAGTCATATGTCGGAAACAGAAGAGGCTTATAAGGAAAGTCATACGTCGGAAACAGAAGAGGCTTATAAGGAAAGTCATACGTGGGAAACAGAAAAGCAATCAACAACGGAACCACAACCATCCACATCGCAATACGATTTAGAGAAAATACCTTCAGCAGCTTCAATCAACTCAGCATTTTCTGAAGCATCAGTCGCAGCGGAGTTTTCAAGAGTACACAACATTGAACTCTTCAATGAGGGCATCGCAGGAATCAACGTGTCTCCGATATCAACGAACAAAGCCCGGAATGTTAATTATCCTCGAGAAAAATATTTGGATATTTCAAGAGGTATAAAAAAGCAAATATTCGGGCTGTCGGCGGATGAAGAAGATCCAGAATTACTCAAAACGAAAGCAGCAGAGTTGGATGAAGTGATTACTAACATGATAGAGCAGTTTGCTAAGCATGATTGCACTAGGAATGAAAAAGTGCGTTTGTTGTCAGTCTATCCAAACTCGTGGTCATAGGAGAAAATAGCCACCCAATTCAAGGCGAAAAAATACATTGTGTCGCAGGCAATTTTTATTTTAAAGCTGTTATTAAGACCTACATCCCATCCGTGCCTTTTGAAACATGAAGAAGTTACAGCTAAAACAGTTTACGGGTGCATGTAAATGATCAAGATCTTCTCGTTGTAATTCGGAAACCGTTCATCGTACAAAACTGGCGTCCAGGAAGAAGTTGTAGGGAATCAATAGGGCTCTCTAAAAAAATATACACTGAAAAAAAAATTTGATTTTTTTTCAATAATTTCAAAATGGACCAAAAAATTTAATTAAAAAAATCAGGGTTTCGATTTTTTTTGATAATTTTTTATTTAAAGCTCTTATTAAAACCTACATATTGTTGGCTATCCCATCCGTGCCTTTTGAAAATAAAGAAGTTACAGCGAAAACAATTTACAGATATATTCGAAATTTCAAGTTCTCTTTGAAGTATAATCATTTAAACAGTAGAACTAACGTAACTATGTCAAAACGAATAAACATTAATTAAATAAATTAAATTAAATTAAATTGAATACCACGTTAAGCATTTGTGATCGCTGGCGTAGGCGGACTTATAAGAAAAGTCATACGTCGGAAACAGAAGGGTCAACAAATACATTGTGTCGTAGGCAAGAGAATCAATGGATGAAAAATGTGTTTAATCCACCTAGCAGTGAGATGATAACTTTTTTTATCAATCCGCATGTGTTTTTGCATGGATATTCTGAGGTGTTTTAGTTCTCATGACATTATTTTAATTATCGTCGTTTAAAACGGCAAATTGAGATTTTAATCACTCATTACTCTGTAATGTAGAAGCTGCATATCGTATCGAATTTCAATCTCAACGTGTGACAATCGATTGAACATTCCATGAGATGTCGAAGTAAGTTCCACTTTAGAGTTTTTCGTCATTATTTGTGGTACTTCCAGAGCCGGTATTCAGGGACTAGCACAACCCAAAATGATTCGAATGGCCCTAAATTAATACGCCAAACAATTTACATTCTCTATATCGGTATGAATTTTAAAAACTCATCATCTGTAATTCAAGAATCGGATAAAATTCACCAACTATGTATGGGACCTCCAGTCCTTTAATTTTAATTTTTGTTTTTGAAGTTCGATTTGGCCATTTTGAGAAAATGATTGAGCTTTGAGAAACGATTCGATTCTGGAACCGGTATTCTAAAATCGGTGTAGCCGAAATCAGTTAAATTCACCTGAGGAGTGTGTAGACATCTTTGAGAAATTGTAGTGCGTATTAAAATTTGGGTGTACATTCCGAACCCAAAAACGAATACCGCTCAAACTGAAATATATTTATTTGGAAATCGACTATCCAAATCTGCTAACCCGATAAACCTGATTAATTTATGTGAAATGGACATTTTTATACTAATCACCCTGTATCCCTTAAACCAGAAGTCGGATCTGACTAAAAAGTAAGATGATTCATAGGATTTTAAAACCTTTCATTTGAATCATAGATGATTCTTAGATTTCAGCCATCAACGAGAAAAATGAATTGCATTATATTAATTTCGTTTCACATATCATCCTGTGGTTCCGCAATCAGAAGTCGGATCCAAACGTAATTCAGGAACCTTGTTTGGGAGTATACTAATTTTCATGTGAATCTGAGTGTGTAGAAAACGGTTGAGTCATCTCCGAGAAAATTGAGTGAAATTATTTGTCACACACGCATTTGCTGATCTCGACGAACTGAGTCGTATGGTATATGGAAGTTATGCTCTTCCAGCATTTATTGCTGTAAGTAATTTAAATCAATATAATTATGAAATTGCTTTCAACTCGAAAATGCTGCCAACATATGGTTAACATAAGTCATATTCGAATGATTATGCTGCAAAAAACGAACCGTGCTAAAATCGGTCCTAGGCAAAATATCCTGCTGTACACAGTCTTTTGCGAACTTAGAAACAAATGTATGTAACGGTATAGAAAATTGTGTTTTATGTTGCTCCAAAGCATTTCTTTGCCAGACAGCGCTCAAAACTTATACTGCTTGAATAGGGGAAAAAGTCGCTTACACAAAAATTTCGATATCATCGTTAAAAATTTAACTTTAACAATCTATGGCTTGTTGGATAGGTATTACCGTGCGGAATCTAAGTCTGAAAATATATTCTGTTTTCAAGGTCGATTGTGACAGATACTGTCAAAAAACTGAAAATTTTGACATAAAACTTCGTATAACTCAAAAAGTAAACATCCGATCTCAAAACCATTCAATAGTGTTCTGGGTGACGGGGAGACCCTCATTTGCGACTAGTTTGATCAAAATCGGTGCAGCCATCTCTGAGATCTCAACCTCTTAGTTGACAACACACACACACACACACGGACATTTGCTCAGTTCGTCGAGCTGAAACGATTGGTATATGACATCTATATTCTATACCTATTTTTTATATTTATAAAAAAAGGTAAAAAAGGCAAGAAACAAACGGGACGCAGCAGGAATGAAACGATAGAAAACGAGGTGCTTCAATATTTCAACAGCGATGACGTCAGTAGAGTAATGCCGGGATCAAGAGATTGCGTCACAGTCAAAATGAATGGTAAGTGTGAACGCAAACAAAAACAATTGCTTTATTTATAATTGAAAAAAATTTATTTGAATTATAAGGCGGAATTTCCAGATCGAAATATTGGATTTAGTACATTTGCAGCATTAATACCAAAACACTGGAAGTTCTACTTCACATAACATATGTATTTGCACAATCCATGAGAATGTTTCATTGATGACTCATGCTGTTGAAAAATATTTCAAGTCTGATGATAAGAATTATTATTTAAAAAAACTATTATGTGACTCACCAATACCTCCGTGAATGCAAAAGTTGTCCAGTGACACAAGATCTGGAGAGAAGCGTTTTAGACAGTTTCGAGGAACGTGATTTGACTGAGATAAGATTTGAACAATGGGTTTCTACTGACAGATGTGATCTAGAGAAATTTGTCAAACCAGTAGAAGAATTTGCAGCATATTTTTGCGAAAAATTAGAAAAACTTATGACTCATGATTTTATTAAAAATCAGCAATCTGATTTTCTTAAAATGGCAAAATCTTATTTAAAGACAGGAGAAATTATAATTATTTGTGATTTTTCAGAAAATTTTTCATTTGTGCTTCAGGATGCTGAAGTGCCTAAACACGATACCATCGCGGTTCAAGTGTTTATGTCACACTTAATGTCAGTTTTGAAAGACAAAATTTAAATTAAAAAGGCAATATTTATGCCTGACGGAGCTGCAAAAACAGAAAAAAATTTGCAAGTCTGTAAATTTAAATCAATGTATAACACTGATGTTGAGTGGCATTTTTTTGCAACTTCTCATGGTAAAGGACCATGCGTGCACTCGGGGGTAATTTAAAGCGAATGGCACGATGTGGAAGCTTGGCTAAACTACATGAACACCCAATCACAACTGCAAAACAATTATATGAATGTTCATAACAGAGACGTCGAGATGCAGATAAACAGTACAAGAGATTCTGATAGACAGTACAAGAGATTCTGTAGAACTAACAATGATAGTCACTGGAGTACACAAGCACGAAATATTTATTCACGGGCCTTAAAGAAGACTAGATGTTAATACATACAGAGGAAGATCGATCAAAATCAACAAAACAGCAGAGAGTTATGGAAAATTCTCAAACAGTTGATCAAGCCTTCACATAGTGCATCGAAAATCATAACTTTTAACGGTATAGGAGAGTACACAGAACAAATTATATCTGAAAAGTTCAACAGTTATTTCATAAATAGTGTTCAACAGATCAATTAAAGTATTGAATTGATAGGTGAACCTGTTGAAATAACACAGCTGATGAATAACTATTGTAGACTTGATTTTTGTTATTTAAAAGATATTTTTATTCAGGCCTATTTGCATACAAGCTTTACATGGCCGATTGAACCGATTTAAAAAAAAATTTAATGTGGAACACATTTTTGTTTTCTATATAGCAGTGCAAACTAGAAACTCAAGAAAAATACACGTAGAAATGTGGTCAGGTTTTGAACAATTACAGCTTAGTCAATTTTGTATCAATGATTAATATTATGTCACCATTTGATTGGAAATATTTATACGTATTGATTTGAATGTTCATAGCCATGTATTTTTAATTTTATATCATTGAAATGTTGATTAATAGCTAGCAGTGTCCTATTTTGGCTGCAAAAAATCTCCGGCATATCGGATTTCCCTGCCATGGTCGACGGTTTTGAAGGAGTAAGCAATATATCAAAGGGAAAGCAGCGCTCTGATTGGTCAATCGAAGCAAAAGCAAAGCTGTTGGAAGCACGCGAATCTATAAATAGAAGCGAAATTATAACTAACGTTTCAGTCTTATGCGTAGCTTGCTAGAGGTAGGTTATTGCTACACAGCAAGATAAAAAGTGCCATAAACGATTTGAAGCTTTTATTGGTATGCTCTGATCTTGTGTCATGCAAGATTGGATGAAATCCCATGTTATGTCGTTTCGCCTGAGAAATTGACAACTACCCCAGGGTAAATTTTGAGTGCATAAGACCAATTTCTAATTTATATAAGATGAACTCGATTGATAATGAGAAATATTTTATCGCTTCAACCGAAATCGCAAAATGGTAGTAATGGTAGAGAAACGCTATAAAAATAACTGCTTGCATACAAAACTTGAACTCAAGCTTGGTGAAGAGAAGCTTGAATATCGATATCCGTATCACAAGCATGTACAAACATTTAATTGTATACATTTGGGCTATTGATGTAATTTCGTCGGCTACGAAACAAATACAAATCACGATAAATAGAGTCTATATTCTGGGTTCGCGTCTTCGGTGTTGATTCCGAATAAGGGTCAATCTAAGCAGACTCTTGTGCATTTGCGGATTCAAAAGTGTGACGATTAATTGAAAATGTCAATCATTGGAAATTTTGGTTGCCTTGTTCCACATCAACGGCTCGAACAACCCCATGGGGCTGATCCTTGTAGTTTTTTGAGTTGGATCTCGTTGTCACCCTTTTCTAGGGGGAGAGGAGCTTCCATTTCCCTCCTGCGAGGATTGAGGGGCACTTCGTTCGTGGTTCGTCTCGTCATCCATTACCGCATCGATGGTATTTGTATTGTTGTCGATTTCCGCCTTCTTTTCGTTGCTAGTTGCTGTAGATGCACCTTGTTGTACATTGGTTGCAGTTGCTGGTTGGTTGGATGGTAAGTTGTTAACTGCAGCTGGTGTACTTTGTTCTATAGGGGATGATGATGAATTCGTGGAAGGGGATGCTTCATTGTTGTTGGTGGCTGTCACAGGTGTACTGGGGTTGCTTGGCCGATTGAACCGATTTGAAAAAAAAAATTTTTTTAATTGGATCTCGTCACCCTTTTTCTTTTTGTGAAGGAAGCACCGTTGTGTTTTGGTGTAGTTGTCTCCTTGTCCAGTTTATCACATGGCTTACCGTAGTGAACAGCTTTTTGGCTATATCGACATGTGGCCATCTGATTGTCATAGGTAACAAGTGATTTGCACGGAATTTTTGTATCTTTTTCGAACGATTATGCTGCCAAAAACGAACCGTGCTAAAATCGGTCCGAGGCAAAATATCATGCCGTACACAGTCTTTGGCGTACTTAGAAACAAATGTATGTAACGGTATAAAAATCGTGTTTTATGTTGTTCCCAAGCATTTCTTTGCCAGACAGCGCTCAAAACTTCTACTGCTGGAATAGGGGAAAAAGTCGGTTACCCAAAATGTTCGATATCTCCGTTAAAAATGGACGGATTTTAACAATCTATGGCTTGTTGGATAGGTGTTACCGTGCGGAATTTAAGTCTGAAAATATATGCTGTTTTCAAGGTCAATTGTAACAGATACTGTCAAAAAACTGAAAGTTTTGACATAAAACATCGTATAACTCAAAAAGTAAACATTCCATCTCAAAACCATTCAATAGCGTTCTGGGTGATGGGGAGACCTTTCATTTGCGACTAGTTTGATGAAAATCGGTCCAGCCATCTCTGAGATCTCGACCTCTTAGTTGACAACACACATACAGACACACACACACACACACACACACACACACATACGGACATTTGCTCAGTTCGTCAAGCTGAATCGATTGGTATATAACATTCTGCCCTCCGGGCCTCGGAAAATTTTTCTAAAGTTTGAGCGAATTCTATACCTATTTTTTATATTTATAAAAAAGGCAAGAAACAAACGGGACGCAGCAGGAATGAAACGATAGAAAACGTGGTGCTTCAATATTTCAACAGCGATGACGTCAGTAGAGTAATGCCGGGATCAAGAGATTGCGTCACAGTCAAAATGAATGGTGAGTGTGAACGCAAACAAAAACGATTGCTCTATTTATCATTGAAAGAAATTTATTTGAATTATAAGGTGGAATTTCCAGATCGAAATATTGGATTTAGTACATTTGCAGCATTAATACCAAAACACTGGAAGTTCTACTTCACATAACATATGTGTTTGCACAATCCATGAGAATGTTTCATTGATGACTCATGCTGTTGAAAAATATTTCAAGTCTGATGATAGGAATTATTATTTAAAAAAGCAATAATACAATGCAGAAGGTCCATTCTCCGGCGCTGCTGGTTGAAAGTTTAACTCCCGCGATACCAGTCCTCTCGCCTCGATGGCCAGCTAGCGAATGAGAGATGCGACCTGAGCGTTCGAGGTTTTAACCACGCAAAAGGTGCATTCTCCGGCGCTGCTGGTTGAAAGTTTAACTCCCGCGATGCCAGTCCTCTCGCCTCGATGGCCAGCAAGCGAATGAGAGATGCGACCTGAGCGTTTGAGGTTTTAACCACGCAGAAGGTGCATTCTCCGGCGCTGCTGGTTGAAAGTTTAACTCCCGCGATGTCAGTCCTCTCGCCTCGATGGCCAGCAAGCGAATGAGAGATGCGACCTGAGCGTTTGAGGTTTTAACCACGCAGAAGGTGCATTCTCCGGCGCTGCTGGTTGATCATTCCACTCCCACGACGTCTGCTTCCACCGAACGCACGAAAAGAAATGATCGATTTTCGACCACGGTCCCCCTTTTATACGCATTCAGTTGAAGATATGTGCCTGACTACCTCAAAATCGTCGTCCTTGCGCGAAAAACCCAAGCGAAAGTAAAGAGTTTTCCGCGTTGTTTTCAAATTTTAAGAAAACATTATTTTTGAGTTGTTTGTGGTTATCGCACACTGTTCAAAATATTATTCTAAATTCCTGATCATATTTTTGATTAGATGGTGAAAGAATTATGTTGCTACCATTAATACAAGTCGAGATATTCACGATTAAGTTCTGCCTATTCTTCCATATGGCTAATTTTGAAAAGGCACCCCATAGTAAAGTAAGTCGTTTTCAAGACAAAAATTAGCATATTATAAGACAATATACATAATGGAAGCACGAAATAATAGGATAAAGAACGAATTGAAGTTTATTAGTTATGAAAAAGTGTAACAAAAGAAAGACTTTGAACCAAGTATGAGATTTTGGAACACAAAATCAATATGAAATTCAAGTTAACAAATTATGAAAATTAATAGCGAAAAATATATTTGACAAAGCGATATTGTTTGAATACGCAACATAAAAGTGTAGATAAGTTAATTCAAAACGGACAAAAGTTATTTAAAGGTGTATGACTAGATATCAACACGAACAAACTATTGAAGAATGAATCGGGGTTAAAAGTATCAAAGGAGAAATAATCCGTTTTGAAAAACTAGGATACGTAAAACAATATACGGGTATTTAGAAAAGAATGGGAAAACCCAAAGCTACAAGCCAACATTATTGGTTATGATACGTTACAAAAACAGAAAAAACATTATAAAAACGGGATTAAAACAAAATCAATGTTCTCAAGATGTTAACTGACTATGCAATATGAAAACCAAATGGGAACTAAAAATCAACTTGGATGGATCACGAAAAAAGTTATGTGAGAAAAAAACAATTCATGCATGAAAATCAGTGGGATAACAATAAAGAGATAACAATAAATTATCACAAAAGAGAGAATTATAAAAATTTTTTTTTATAATGGAAAACAAACTTAATACAAACACTTAAACAATATCAAGTAGTAGTAAAAGGATGATGGGATATAACTAAAAGAAGATACTCAAACGGGATTCTTTTCATAGTTTTCATGGATTCAAAATAAAATGACATAATACGTATATATTGATTCATAGTTAAACATCAAACTAATATAATAAAATTCAACAAGGTGTTAGATACAAGTTACAGCTTTGCGTATGCAAGTTTATTAGGAGAGTATTTGTAAACAAAATCGGACCCCAATCATCGCGGTCGTGCAAGAAGGAAGGATTTCGGTAGCATAGCAAAGCTACCTAAGAGAACGAGAGGGTGTTGTCGAATGCGGTGTCAAGTCGAAGACAAAGAGAACCGTGTACCTATCAAGATGTCGAAAGTATGAACACAAGAGCTAACGGATTGCTATCAAACTTGGCACAGTTGCTTCATCGATGGTAAATCAAGGAGGAGATCTAGGTCTTGCCTTCACGAAATATTTCCGAAAATAAATATATATGTTGCATATATATATATATATATATATATATATATATATATATATATATATATATATATATATATATATATATATATATATATATATATATATATATATATATATATATATATATATATATATATATATATATATATATATATATATATATATATATATATATATATATATATATGTATATATATATATATATATATAAATATATATATATATATATATATATATATATATATATATATATATATATATATATATATATATATATATATATATATATATATATGTATATATATATATATATATATATATATATATATATATATATATATATATATATATATATATATATATATATATATATATATATATATATATATATATATATATATATATATATATATATATATATATATATATATATATATATATATATATATATATATATATATATATATATATATATATATATATATATATATATATATATATATATATATATAAAATACCTCTTCAGTGACTTATTTCTCATTTCTTTTCGACGAAAAAATTACAAAATGTTGTTCAAATGATGCTTGGTATTATGCACAACGTTTGAATTTATTTTGTTGAACAATAGTTCAAAAACAAAAATCCTGTCCGCTCCCCCTCCCCCACCTCTTCCCCCTTAAACGAGCAGTCGTATTACCTAATAGATGCTGATATTCTGAACAATCGACTTTCCATGTGGATCCCATATGTTTTACCTAAGTTTTGTTTGGTTTTTGTTTTGCTGACTTTAAATGTTGCACCTCTTTAAGCCCCTTATGACACCGCTCTTCGAAGTCATTTTCATAGTCTCCAACGACCGGTTCTTCTGCGACAAGTGTCAGTATATGGCTTGCTTGAAATCGAGATCATTCTTAGCTGCTTTTTCTTCTTTTTTTGAGATACTCAGTAAAATGACCTGCACATCAAATAAATCAAATAAATAAATAAATATATATATATATATATATATATATATATATATATATATATATATATATATATATATATATATATATATATATATATATATATATATATATATATATATATATATATATATATATATATATAAAGGGTGATTTTTTAAGAGCTTGAGAACTTTTTTAAACAATAAAACGCATAAAATTTGCAAAATCTCATCGGTTCTTTATTTTAAACGTTAGATTGGTACATGACATTTACTTTTTGAAGATAATTTCATTTAAATGTTGACCGCGGCTGCGTCTTAGGTGGTCCATTCGGAAAGTCCAATTTTGGGCAACTTTTTCGAGCATTTCGGCCGGAATAGCCCGAATTTCTTCGGAAATGTTGTCTTCCAAAGCTGGAATAGTTACTGGCTTATTTCTGTAGACTTTAGACTTGACGTAGCCCCACAAAAAATAGTCTAAAGGCGTCAAATCGCATGATCTTGGTGGCCAACTTACCGGTCCATTTCTTGAGATGAATTGTTCTCCGAAGTTTTCCCTCAAAATGGCCATAGAATCGCGAGCTGTGTGGCATGTAGCGCCATCTTGTTGAAACCACATGTCAACCAAGTTCAGTTCTTCCATTTTTGGCAACAAAAAGTTTGTTAGCATCGAACGATAGCGATCGCCATTCACTGTAACGTTGCGTCCAACAGCATCTTTGAAAAAATACGGTCCAATGATTCCACCAGCGTACAAACCACACCAAACAGTGCATTTTTCGGGATGCATGGGCAGTTCTTGAACGGCTTCTGGTTGCTCTTCACTCCAAATGCGGCAATTTTGCTTATTTACGTAGCCATTCAACCAGAAATGAGCCTCATCGCTGAACAAAATTTGTCGATAAAAAAGCGGATTTTCCGAATGGACCACCTAAGACGCAGCCGCGGTCAACATTTAAATGAAATTATCTTCAAAAAGTAAATGTCATGTACCAATCTAACGTTTAAAATAAAGAACCGATGAGATTTTGCAAATTTTATGCGTTTTATTGTTTAAAAAAGTTCTCAAGCTCTTAAAAAATCACCCTTTATATATATATATATATATATATATATATATATATATATATATATATATATATATATATATATATATATATATATATATATATATATATATATATTCACAAAAAAATTCGCCATTTTATAGCTGTAAAACCTAGTAACAAAAAGCAAAAAAGAAAACGGGGGGTCTGGTATTTTACACGTAGAAAATGTGTTCAAAATTTGAAAACAAATTGGTGCAGTAGTTTTTGAATGACGATGGACACAGACTTTCAAAACCTGCATTCGAGAAAAACGCGTTCAAAGTTTTTTTCTCTTTACTTTCTTTTCGAAGGAAACAGTTTATTACTCTAGGGAGCCCGTAGGGTCTAACATTTTCAAAAAATCATATACTTTCTTTTGTACTTTATCATAATGAAACATTTCAAGAATGTTTTGTCACGTTTTTAAGTCAATCGAAGCAGAAATCTTGGACCTGTGCGCCGAACTCTTACTTCATTGCAGTATGAGAAAAGCAAAGATAAAGGCCCATAACTAGCTGAGTTGTATTCTAATAGACTTGAAAATTTCACAGAATATTCTTTAACCGTTATAAAATTTAACCGTTTTGGCTTACAGAGTTTTGTGTTTTTTTATGTTTGTTTTGTTTTCCTATTCCGTTGTGGCCGCGGGAGTCATCCCAAGGGGGTCCAGCCCCCTTGCGGATGGCCCGCAGGTTTTCTTTCTTGGTATTTTTGGTGGGTTCATTATGGCTGGCTCGCACACCAGGGTCCATCGGCTTTCGTATTTGCTCGTTGACAGTCCGAGTGTTGGAGCTGGTCTGTTTTGCTGGCCGCGTGAAACATCCCCGGTGGATCCGGCCCCCCGGCGGATGACAGCGGGTTGGATCAGTCCAGTTCATGACGGCTCCTTGAGCTGTTTCAAATGTTAGCGTTGGGCAGCCTCCCAGGAGGGAGTTTTGTCGTTGAGCATGGAAAGAAATAGAAACGTGGGCAAAAGGAAAGTGAGTGTTCATTAAAAAGCGGAGGGGTGAGGGAGGGGGGGGGTGGTTTATAATGTGTTGGTGGGTGGGTTTCCTGCAGATGTTAGTGCGCTGTTCTAGATATAGATCTTGTTAGTTCTGCATCGTAGATGGTGAAGCCAAGCCTTGGAGAACGGGCGGATGTTATCGAAAGTTAGGAGAAGCGGGGGCGCTATCCATTCATATCTCCGGCCGAGTTAAGGACGGGTACTGTTTTTTGTTGGGGTTAGTAGGGGATTTGCGTCCGAGAATTTTGATTGTTCAGTGAAAAGGTGGTTTTGGTTAATGTCAGAAGGGGCATGAAATGATGGGAATAGGATTGGGGGGCGTATTTTTCGGGTGGGGTTTGTGGTTATATTGCTGTTCGACTGTTGTGTGAAGGGCGGTTAAGTCGTGGGTGGTAAAAGTAGGTTTTGTTGGGTGGTAGGTGATGGTGGTATGGAGTGAGAAGAGTCGAATGCTTTGGGGTTATATCTGTGGGGGGTTCTGGTTGTTTTGTTGTTGGGCTGGTGTGTTGAGGCGGGAGATAAAAGTAAGAGTTGTGTAGACTATTTGTTTCGACTGTTAGATGGAGTTGTAGATGTTTCCGTCTTTGAGGAGGAGGATTAACGTTATCTCGGCTACTGGGTCGTTCGCAAGGATGTTTCTTATGGATGTGTTTATGTTATACTGTGCACGGAGGTTGTGAAACTCCGGACAGTTAACTAAGATGTGCTCAACCAGCACAAATCTCCAAATATCAAGGGAAACGTGCCATTTGAGCCTATTTGTTCTGATTCCTGAAGATGTGCTCATCCGTTAGCTGTATTTTGCAGGAGGAGCACGTTGCTGGGGGTTGCCTGGTGGGGTAGTGTTTATGGGTGAGCCGTATGTGCCCCGTCCGTAGCCGAGATAGTACTCGCTGTTCCCGGCAGTCAGGGCGGTCCGTCCAGGTTGTAAGATCCCCCTTTATTTTGGGCAGTAGGCCGCCGGACGCTCTCCATTGTTGTACGAAGAGGTTGGAGAGTTTGTCCCTGAAGTCCATCAGTATATCTGCTGAAGGAACCTCAGAGGTAGCGCGGCGACTTTTCCTGCCCATAGCCGCTAGTGTATCCGCGTTTTCATTGCCCGGGATCCCGCTATGTCCAGGGATCCAGCAGACCGTGACATTGCTGCCACAGTATGTCTCGATCGCCTGGACAAAGGGATGCCTGGATTCTCCCTCCTCCCAAGAAGTGATTACTGCTAGGGAATCCGAGAAAATCACGGCGTCGGATCCCGGGGGAATGATTTTTATACACTCGAGAATAGCAGCAGCTTCCCCCGAGAACTCAGAGCAGATAGGATTTAGGCTACGATGAATGGAGGTATTAGATCCCCAAACACCGAACCCGGTGCCATAGTATGTCCGTGAGCCGTCAGTGAAGAATAAGGCTGAACCTTTGAACTTGTCGGCCGTGATTTGATTGAAGCATCGTTTCGCAGCTGCTGGTATTGGTTTGGCTCCGAGGGAGGGTGCCAGTGAAGTATCGATTCTGGGGAGATCCTGTTGGTACCAGGGTTTCTTCCAGACTTGGTGTAGGCGAGCCAGTTTAGGAAGTCTTTGTCCTGTGAATTCTTGGTACAAAGACTTGGCTATATCCAATAATGTGCAGTTGTTTTCCGATGTTCTCTCCAAGTAACCCATGGCTCTGCGTACGATTGTCCAGGCCAAGTGCCTTCTGAGAGGTAGTTGGCCTGACTCTACGCACGCCGCCATTGCTGGGGTACTTGGGAGGAGGTTTGAAGCTAGTCAAACGGCCCTGTTGTAGGTAGGGCTCAAAAGTTTAAGGAATTAACTACCTATGGCCGTTGTCTCTATGCCATAAAAAATTCTACTCCATATCAGAGCTTTGGCAATGTTGATTCCATGGTGACGGTTCCATTTTGGATGACCAGAGCAGATGGACCGGATAAGGTTCAGTCTGGACTCGCAGTATTTCTTAATTTGTGCAAAGTGATTGGAGAAGTTTCGGTCGAAGGCAACGCCGATAATTTTTGGGGATTTCTTGATCGTTATCGGATGGTCTGTATCTAGATTTTTTTCCTACAGAAATGTGAAATAGTACATTTGTTGGGAGCGATATTGAAGCCTACGCTTTCTGCCCATTTGCAGATAGCGTTCGCTGCTTGTTGGATTTTATTTCGGATTCTTTTCCTGGATTTACCGGTGACTAGTATAATAATGTCATTGGCATACACGTAAATCCGCACCCCTTTGGGGACGTGTTTGAAAATGGAGTTAATTCCTATTAGAAATAAGGTGACGGCTAGAACCGACCCTTGTGGGACTACGTTTTGTTCTGCGAATGTTTGGGATAGGGATCCGCCTATACGGACTTAGAAGTTCCTGTTGGCCAGGAAGTCCTGCAGATATATTATCAACGTCCTTGTTCAAAATTTTGATTTTCGTTTCCGGCTGCTTCACAGTTGCTAGCTGGGATTACTTCAATTTTTTCTATTCAATCATTGAGAGAAATCTGTGAAAAACTATCACTAGTATTCATAATATTCACATATTGGGCACCAGGACTGATTAGAGCATTTGAATAATTCACTCCTGGCTTTATTTCACTGGATAGGATAACGCTATCCTCAGTGATATTTTTTAATTTAATTTCCTTAATTACTTGGCATCGTGGTATTATAATGAATTTTTCATTGAATTTATCTCTAATAGGTATATCGAAAATTTCATTATTTATTTCGAAAGTAATTAACCATGTTTTTAGGCATATCTTGCATTCGTAGTTTATTAGGAAATCTCTACCTAGAATTCCGTCTGTAAAAATAGGTAACTTATCATTAACTATTTGGAATATATGTGGTATTAAATTATTATTTAGTTTAATATTAGCATATGTGCTACCTTCGTCTTCCATTTTACCTTCGGTAACACTATTTATAATACAGTTCTCATTCATGTGAATAAGCATGTTAGGTTTTAATGCGCTTTCTTTTAATATAGAAATGTCTGCACCTGTGTCTACAATTAATGTAACCGGTTTGTCGCAAACATCTAGTTTTAGAACTACGAAGTTTGTATAATTTATATCGCAATTGAATCGTCATCCATTAAGTGCAAACAATTTCTATAAACAGGAAATTAATTTAGAAATTAAATCACCAGTGTACATAAAAAATTATCGAACACCCGAAGCTCACAAAAAAGAAATGAATAACCAAATTGATAAAATGCTTGATGAAAGCATTATACAACCTTCCGTATCCCCGTACAACTCACCAATTTTACCAGTACCGAAAAAATCATACATTGAAGACAAAAATGGCGATTAGTCATTGATTTTCGACTATTAAACAAAAAAATATTGCAGACAAATTTCCCTTACCAAGAATCGATGAAGTACTTGATAATCTAGGTCGAGCAAAGTATTTTACGACACTCGACCGATGGCTTTAATAAGATTGAATTACAAGAAAACTCAAAAAAAAAATACACAGCATTTTCGAGTTTAATAGGCCACTACGAAATTAATAGATTACCTTTCGGACTATATATTTCGCCCAATAACTTCCAACGTATGATGACAATCGCTCATACAGTGATGACATTATTGTGGTGGGCTGTTCAATCAACCACCATTTGAAAAAATTAGAAATTGTTTTTCAACAACTCAGAAAATATAACTTAAAACTAAACCCAACAAAACGTAATTTTTTCGGAAGTGATGTCACATATTTGGGTCATCACATCTCGGAAAAAGGTATTTTACCAGATCCATCCAAATTCTCAGCAATAAAAATTATCAGAAGTCAGACGATTCGTAGCATTTTGTAAATACTATCGTCGCTTCATAGAAAATTTTGCGTAAATAGCATTCCCATTAAACAAACTACTTAGAAAAAATACAAAAAATGTTTGGTCGCCCGAATGCGAACAATCCTTACAAACACCAAAAAATAAACTTTTAACGCCAGCAATTTTACAATTCCCCGACTTTAACAAGCAATTTATAGCAATCACAAATGCTTCCAAAATGGCCTGCGGTGCAGTTCTAGCCCAAAAGCACGATAACATTGATTTACCGATAGCGTACGCAAGTAGATCGTTCACCAAAGGCGAATCAAATAAGCCGACTATTGAACAGGAACTGACAGCAATCCATTGGGCCATCACAAACTTTAGACCTTATTTATATGGAAGAAAGTTTCTTGTCAAAACAGATCAAAGGCCATTGGTTTATCTGTTTTCGATGAAAAATCCTTCTTCAAAATTAACAAGAATGCGTTTAGACCTCGAAGAATTCGACTTCGAAGTAGAATACGTACAAGTTAAAATGTATGTAGGAACGGATGCGCTCTCTAGGATTAAAATAAACACAGACATGTTAAGTAATATGTCTATTTTAAAGGTTCAAACCAGGGAACCGAATATAAAAATTAAGTCTTCCACAAAGTTACACCTTTTGAACTGATTTTTGGAAAAATAGCATCAGTACCAAACGAATTAAAAAATCCAGGATTCATAGAACTGATATATAATTACGATGAATACTATTCAGAATTAAAATTCAAATTAAAGACTGCAGCGTTGATAGTAAAAGAACTTATAGACAGAAGCAAAACTGAACGAAACTCAGACCAAGAAAATAAATCAAAACCCTCTTCCATTCAAATAAATGATAAGGTAATGTTAGAAAATCACAATAGAACAAAATTAGACCAAATTTACAAAGGTCCCTTTATAGTAAAAAGCATAGACCACCCAAATGCAAAAAAAGCAAACTCATACAGTTTACAAAAATCAAATTGTTAAATTGTAATCAAATACAACAACATTATCAGATATCACACAAATTACACTATTGATCATTTTGCAATAATATAATAAAATCAAAACCCAGGAATTATATCACAGAAGAAAAATCAAAAATTGTAAAACACATTACAGTTCATACAATATTGTAAAAGACTTCTTGAAACCATACCTTAATCTTTATCAATCGAAAATGACTCCGTAAACTTCATCATTTTTTTACGCGGAAGGTGTGGCGGAATTACAAAACCACCACGTTTTCCATGTTAATCCCTTAGAACAATTTCAATATTACATGTCATTTCGACACAATGTAGTTATATTGTAAACGTCTTCTTGAGAATACTGGAAACCAGCCATACATCGTAGCACTTATTTTTTTATAATTTGGACCAATATGACCGAAATTATGCTCGGTACCAAAAACGGTCCTCCTATCTTAAACACTTGAATTGCTTACAGCGCACATGCAAAGTAACGCAATGATTATAAACACTTCAAACCATGCGCACCGCCATTCGCTGCGGGTCGAGCGATGTTTATTAAACATTAGCCTCCTCCAAATAATTATTACCAAAACCTTTTCGATACATGTCAAGTCTCAAGACTTCTTGATGAACATACAGATAAAAATGTTATAATCAATAAAACTAATATGCGGAAAAATAAATCGACATTCTAAAGTCAAAAGCGAACGCAGAACGACCCCTTTTCTTATACACGAAAGAACCTGCGGAATACCATCTGGCACGGGGACTTTCTTAGCGATCTCGCCGCTGCCAACAACTCGTTGTTCGTCCTCTTATTTTGGCTGTAACCATCATGTAGGTATCACCCCATGGGTTGGAGTCGGTACACTGACAAAGGGTTATCGAAGCAGGCTTTTTTGCTTACGCGAATAGTCTTTCGGAGCAAACTTGACCGCTTTCAACGCTTCGTTCTTCACTGCTCTTGTTTCTGGTGATCTATCTCTTTGCATCCTTCTCCTGGCCCTTAAGCAGGTCGCTCAAAGGGTTGTACTTTGCTCGTTCACCAGTAGACCGGTCGTCTGTTGATCCACGGGCGTACCTCTGTGCATCGATCGCTCGTGTCAGGGCGGCTACCAACTCTTCCACGCTCCACGCACTTCCACGCTCGGGTTCCGGGGGTATTTCCCCTGCTGCTGTACTTCGCTGGGTACCTATCGTATAACGTATGGCTAGGTGGTCGCTATGGGTATAGCCATCTTCCACTCTCCAGTTGAAGTCTCCGACCAGGCCGGGATTGCAAAAAGTCACGTCGACAAACGACTCGACTCCGTTCCGCTGGTACCTTTTCACCGTCGTTCCCCAGTACCACTTCTAGATTTAAGAACCATTTACACTGGACTGTCGCCCTTTATCCATGTCATTATCATCCTAGCCACGTCGAATCTATTCGATTTTAACACTCATATGATGGGTGATTCTTCTAGCAGCAGTTGTAATTTGTAATTCATACGCCGTCTCCACGTTCTATCTTTCATCTGTACTCCGCCATAGATAGTCCGCAGCACTTTTCATTCTCAATTACTATGGGCGTGTTTCTGTCAACATAGTCTAGGTCTCGTGGTCAAAGAAAACAACTGGTCTATTGACCGTTTTGTAGATGGTCAATTTCGTGCGATGGCGTTTTTACCCGCTCGAAGGGTTTTTCTGAGTCCAAAGTACACAAGCTTTCTTTATAAAATACGCCTCTTAATTTCTCTGCTAGTATTATCAGCGATTATATTCGAGGCGTTTTGATTTTGACGCATTTATGGTCACAATAATCCAAAACAATCAATTTTATGCAACTTTGCTGAAGATCTTTTATATTTGAATTCGAACAAATTCTAGAGTCTAAAAAGACACAACTTTTAGTGAAAGAAGATTTTTTATATTGTCTGGTTCATCAGTTATGTAAAATTTTAACAAAACAATTTCTGAATATTTGGTTTTTCGAAAAATATACTTTGATTGCATCTGATATCTGAAAAATATACTTCGATTGCATCTGATATCTGATGATATTTTTTACTTTTTTGTGTAGTATATGAAGAATTAGAAAATTGTTAGAAAAATGTAACATCTCATTTAAATCAAAATTTCGTGCAAGCATTTTTGTTTGTCATAATATAAAACCTACCTTGATAATACTCCAAGGAAAGTTAGAAAAAGGAATTGAGGGTGTACTAACGAATATTTACTAACCATTCTTCGGATATTTTTGCACGCATAGAAAGCCGATTGTTATATACCTATCGAATGAGTGTTTGTTTCATTTTTGTGCATGCATATCTTTTCGGATGGTGGAATCGATCTTCCCAAACCTGGTTTCAAAGAAGATCCCATATAAAATATCTAAATTTCATTTAAATTGCGGAATTACACGGTGATAAGCGCACAAAAAAATCATTTCAAAAGTGTTCTTGTAAGGCATTTTTGTTTTAAGTTGATAGCCAAACAAAGATATTTCTGTTATGCCGGTTCCAGTCCGCCAAGTGCAAGAAAAATAAAGTTTGTTGATTTAAAATGTTGAGTTTATCGTTGTCCAAAAAATATGAAATGTAAGCTTGTCGAGAACACGAACACGAAGCTTATAATAAATGAAAAAAAAAGTTCAACAGAATCCTGTAACGTCACCGGTTCCTCTATATCACAATGATATAATTCATAAAGCTAGCAATATACCTTCAAACAACGTGGATCTCGAAAATCCCGTCCTATATTAGGAGTATCACCGAGTCGAGTCGCTTTTGTATTTAATGAATTGTTTGCATATGGAGAAAAGCTGTTGTAAGTGTCGCTATCAGTGTACTTAAAAAGAGCAAAAGATTTCGTAGTTCTAATTGATCTGATTTTCCCTAAATCGTGCATATGATGTAGACAGATAATTCTTGCCATTTTAGTGTTGGGTGTATTCGTTACAGGGTTTTAGAAAGGTGATAGGAGGAGGTAGAGTGCGGGTTGATTGTCTAAAGTTAAGCTTATCAAATTTGGCGTGAATACTTGTTATGGTTGTTGGATTTTAGGCAGATTACCTAGATTTTGATGGATATTTACCATGAAGGGAAATAATTTAGGCAGACTTCGAAAAAAAATTCACGCCCTTGCAAGCGGCAGTTAACCGGAATGCCATTGTGGACAATACTATGCGTGTAGGCATGTTTTCGAATTCTTTGTTCATTTTATTTGTCAATTCCTCTGAAATTGTTAGAGTCGATCTTACGCTTCCGGTTAAACCAGAAATTCCCGATGGGACGCAGCTAGGGGAAACTGGGCGGGTTCACACATGTATATTCGACGGCAGAACCGACCCGACCACCGCATCTTCGCTACATGGTATTTCTTTATTAACGACGTAACTTCCGACAGGCATTTCATACTCTCTGTTCACGGCCAATCTGTAGCAAAACAAGATCGGCTCTGATTTCCCCTTCCCATTGATTGTCAGCCCACGAAGTGCCCTGCCAGTCGTTGCCATCCAGGGTGAGATAGGTATCTTGTGTCACCACCGTTACATTGAGATTCACTGGAAAAATCGAGTAGACCATCTTATTCAGCCGATGCCACTGCGTCATTGCCTGCAGCTCCGAAACCAAAATTCAACGCTCCGAAATTTTTCCACTGTTTGACGAGTTGCACCGACCTCCCGGCCAAGTGCTGGGAGCGATGTAACCACGTTTCTCTCAATCTTCCTCTTCAGCTGTCTTTGCAGCTAATTATCGCTCGGGTCGTCGGCCGTCCGGAGCTAGGCTAATAGGTCATCTAGGATGTTGTAGATGCCAAAAAGGGCGTATCCGGTGTGCACAAAGTACCGCACGTTGTCCGTTTACGACGCAGCGAGGTGCCGTTATTTGAATGCGCATCACGATTACAGTTCAACTGATAGAGTCGTCAAATTTTGTTTGCTGACTCATGGGTTACCATGATTGATGATGCATGGGTAGTTACGTCAGTAGGAAGTTTTTGTTCGAGTGTTTTATGCAAATTGTAATTGTCGTTCGCCGGGTGAAGTAAGTAACAAAACTACTTGTTGTCAAGGTTTAGACCGTGCAAAAGTATAACTATCGGTATTATGGCAAAGGAAATCTGTGGTCAGTGGCTATATTTAAAATTGAGAGGACTAAAATGCACAAGTAAATGAATAAAAACCTGCTTAAACTATTTATATGCGAGATGATACCATTTTTTCTGCATCAAAAAAATTATAAAATTTTAGACAATAGCAGCAGTGTTCAATACGAAGAACGAGCAACAAAAACAGCCCAGCTACAGCACTCATACCAACAGACTGAGTTACCGGCTCCGATGCTGAATATAAAGACGAGTAAACAGATTGAAGAACGAATCATTCCATACATACTTGCCGACGAGTGTGCCCTATTACTTTTAATAGTATTGAGCTATGAAAGGAGAGTATGAAAAATTCTCTTTTTCTTAAATATAGACAATTCGTCCAAACAATTCCTCGGTAGTATAAGTGGTTCAAACATACTCTTACTGGTGAACCATTCATCATCCAAGAATACTGTTGAATTTGAATGTAAAAATAATTTCGTCCTCAAGTATTTAAGTAGAAAAAAATTTTAAACTTTGCGCTTTGCTGTAGAATAGATCTTGCACATAATTTTTACATGACCAGTAGTTATAATTAATGTCTTTGAATCAGTTAGAGCTTATGTTCCTTTAAGGTGAAATGTAGCGTCATAAAATGCGCGCAAAATTTTATCCGCTTCAGTTGAACGAACCGTCGCACCAAGCATACCAAGAAAAACGGACACATAGAAACAAGAACTTTTTTCAATGATTGAGCGCAGTGGACTTACCTCTCGTTATATTGGCTTGTAAAAAAGACTGGACGTAATTGATTTTTGAATCCTTCACACTTTGAATATATGCTAATTCAATCGTTATTTTTAGTGATTACTCTTACGCTATAAATCATGAGTAATTATGAATGACTAACATGATGTTATATGTATATGTATTGACCATTTTGCTAACCATGTATATGCCTGCTGTTTTTCAATGTTTATCACATTGTTTTTGTACCACGATAATACTTGGTTTGTATTTCATTCAGTAACTTGTCAATGATGAAGCTATAGTTTTGCTATACAAATTGCTACAATCTAAAATAATACCTGTTATACGATATCACACAGCCAGGTTTTATTGCTTCAGCAACATCAATGCATTGAACTCAACAGAATTGGACATTATTAGCATTATAAATGACAGTTACTTAGAAAATAAACGATTTCTTACAATACCCATTTTATTGTATTCAACTAGTTTTTATTTCAACACAAAACCCAATGCTGCATAAATTCGCGTCATAATTTTGTTTGTAATTTTTGCTCACGATATAATGCCACCGTGCCCACCGTGCATTTCTCACACCACCTCAATACGAAACAGCAGCGCGCAAGCAATAAAAAAAGGGGAAAAGATTATATAAACTTTTTCAAATTTCGGTTGTTTTAGATAATATTTTATAATTTTGAGATGCATTTTCAGATTCTTTGTGAAATTCTGCTACAAACACTACTTTTCAGTTCTAAAATCATCCCCGTGGGACGGAACAGTAACCGTTTATACATTTCAAAAACCAATTACGGCTCGGCAAAGCAAAATTTCAAAATTCTAAGAATACTTAGCTATGATAAATTTGATTTCGAAAACTTAAGTGTTTTTAGTTTTTCGAAGATCGGTCTAGTTTTTGAATAATTGATCAAAAACGCGATTTTCGCCATCCGCTACATTTCACCTTAAGGGGCGGGTAGGGTCTAACACTTTTGAAAACTCATTTATTTTTTTCTTCATATTCTCTTGTAGCATTACCGAATAAATTAAGTATTGTATGGCCCCTCTCGTTGATGGACAACTCTCAGTATCGCATACAATTCTAAATAAATTCTCTTGAGAGCGCCATTCGAGTACCAATGAATACTATAGTTCGCACTCTCACGCCGGACCTAGTTGACTGGTTGGAACTGAGTTACGTTCGACGGGTGGTCGCGACGCGGGTCGGGACGGGTGGTCGCCCCCCTATTTGAAGTAGGTTTCTTTTTCTTAGCTTATAAACTTGATAATGCGATATACGGAGAAGAATGTGTCTTTCTCTGGGGTTTAAAAGGGATCGTACGGACTGACTCAAACTTCTTTGTTAGGAGGCCAATGCCCTGGGAACATTCGGGGGAGATTGAAATCGTATAGACCTACCCTTACTAATCCCCTCGCGAGCTGAAGCTCTGTGGCTGCTAAAGTCTTTACAGGTGATGAAAAGCATCGTTTGAGTGAATCTTCTTTATTCGTCTGGTCTTACTGTAGCGATTTCGGTTTTCAGCGGGTGTTTTCTTTGGGATGTTGGCGGACTATCAAGGTCACAAGGTCACGTTGGACCGTCTCGACCGGAACTCAGAAACAGACAATACCCGGGTCTCAATTAGCTGGGCAAACAAACCAAGCGTTTGGTCTCCTTAGGGAGTGGCGTAAAAAAATCATTCGCTAAATTTTGAAACGGGTCTAGTTCCAACGATCTCAGGTTACACTCTTATAGTAAAACATTTCAAGAATCAATACTTGCACTATTTATGTACCATTTAATTCCACTATTTCACTGTCACGTTATTACACTTTCATAAAGTCACTACACTTTAATGAAGCCTAACAAACGTTACAATACAGATACGCGTATTTCGGAATGTTATTTACATCCTTCTTCAGTGTATCGGTTTTATACGTTTGTTTTTAAACAAAAAAAAACTCATAAAACCGATACACTGAAGAAGGATGTAAATAATATTCCGGAATACGCGTATCTGTATTGTTACGTTTGTTAGGCATCATTAAAGTGTAGTGACTTTGTACTTACCTTACCTTACCTAACAGCTATAGGCCTGGGGTGTCCTTTGCTGTATCAAGCATACGTCTTCACATAACTCGGTCCATGGCTGCTCGTCGCCAGCCACTCAAGGCACGGATGCTTCTGAGATCACCCTCCACTTGATCTATCCACCTTGCTCGCTGCGCTCCTCTTCTTCTTGTACCAGTCGGATTAGATTCAAGAACCATTTTCACTGGGCTGTCGTCCGACATCCTTATGACATGCCCAGCCCATCGTAGACGTCCGATTTTAGCTGTCCGTACGTTAGGTTCTCCTAGCAGCTGTTGCAATTCGTGATTCATACGCCGTCTCCAAGTTCCGTCTTCCATCTGCACTCCGCCATAGATGGTCCTCAGTACCTTTCTTTCGAAAACACTGAGGGCGCGTTGGTCCTCTGCCAACATAGTCCAGGTCTCGTGGCCATAGAGAACAACCGGTCTAATTAGCGTTTTGTAGATGGTCAATTTCGTGCGGTGGCGTACTTTTCTCGATCGGAGGGTTTTTCTGAGTCCAAAGTACGCACGATTCCCTGCCAAAACACGTCTATGAATTTCTCTGCTGGTGTCATTATCGGCGGTCACCAGTGAGCCCAAATACACGAACTCGTCAACCACCTCGATATCGTCACCGTCTATCAATATTCGTGGTGGGAGGCGTAGTGTTTCTTCTCTAGAGCCTCTTCCTCTCATGTATTTTGTTTTCGACGCATTTATGGCCAGTCCGATACGCCTAGCTTCAGCTTTCAATCCGATGTAGGTTTCCGTCATCTTCTCAAAGTTACGTGTCACAATATCAATATCGTCAGCGAAGCCAAAAAGTTGTACGGACTTTCGGAAGATCGTACCACTCGTGTCGATCCTCGCTCTTCGAATCACACCTTCCAGGGCAATATTGAACAAGATACAAGAAAGTCCATCACCTTGCCGTAGCCCTCTCCGAGATTCGAAGGGACTCGAGAGCGTCCAAGATACTCGGACGTAGCACATCACTCTATCCATCGTTGCTTTGACCATCCGTTTATCCGGGAAACCGTATTCGTGCATTATCTGCCATAGCTGTTCTCTATTGATTGTGTCGCATGCCGCTTTGAAGTTAATGAATAGGTGATGCGTGGGTACGTTGTATTCACGACACTTCTGGAGTACTTGTCTTATCGCGAATATGTGATCCGTAGTGGCGTGGGCTCCTGTAAATCCCGCTTGGTACGGCCCTACGAATTTCTTAGCTATTGCTGATAGACGATGGCAAAGGATTTGGGAGAGTACCTTGTAGGCGGCGGTCAGCAATGTGATTGCGCGGTAATTGCAACAGTCTAGCTTATCGCCCTTTTTGTAGACGGGAAATATCACTCCATCCATCCATTCCTGCGGTAGAATCTCCTCCTCCCAAATCCTAGAAATCATCCAGTGCAGCGCTCTAGCCAGTGCCTCTCCTCCATGTTTGAGCAGCTTGCCTGGAAACTGGTCATTGCCCGCGGCTTTGTTGTTCCTCAGCTTGCCGATCTCCTCAATTATCTCCGACAGATCAGGGGCTGGGAATCTGTCGTCGGCTGAGCGTGCACCCAGATTGATTCCTGTACCGTTCTCTGTATCTTGTGCTTCGCCATTCAGATGCTCGTCATAGTACTGCTTCCACCTGTCGATCACCTCATGTTCGTTTCTGAGAAGGTTACCACTGGTATCTCTGCACATTTCGCCCTGTGGCGTGTAGCCTCTACGTGAGCGGTTCATCTTCTCATAGAACTTCCGTGTGTCATTTGCGCGGTACAGCTGTTCCATCGCTTCGCGCTCTTGGTCTTCCTGGTGGCGCTTTTTCCTCCGGCAAACAGTGTTCTGTCTGTTCCGTGCCTGTCTGTATCGTTCCTCGTTCGCCCTCGTGCGGTGTTGCTGCATCCTCGCCCTTGCTGCATTCTTCTCTTCGACCAACATCTGACATTCGCCGTCAAACCAGTCGTTTCCTCGATTCGATAACCTCGTACCTAGAACGGTTGTAGCAGTGCTACTCACGGCGGACCTTATGTTCCTCTTCAAGAGTCGCCGCACCAAGCTGCTCTTCCGTTAGTAGCACTAACTCCAGTTGTTGCGCGTATTCCCCTGCAGTACGAATGCTACGTAGCTGCTTGAGATTGAGTCCCGGCGTTCCTGTGCGACGAGTATTGTGCACCGTCGATAGTTTTGAGCGCATACAAACCGCGACAAGGTAGTGGTCAGAATCAATGTTGGCACTGCGGTAAGTGCGGATATTGATGACGTCGGAGAAGAATCGCCCGTCGATGAGAACGTGGTCGATTTGATTTTCCGTATGTTGATCAGGTGATCTCCAGGTGGCTTTGTGGATATCTTTGCGGGGGAAGAAGGTGCTTCGAACTACCATTCCTCGGGAGGCTGCAAAGCTTACGCATCGTTGACCGTTGTCGTTTGTTACCGCGTTTGTTAGCCCGATCACGGGCCTGTACATTGCCTCCCGGCCTACCTGAGCATTCATGTCGCCGATGACGAGTTTTACGTCCCCCCGTGGACAGCTGTCGTAAATTTGTTCCAGCTGCGCGTAGAATGCTTCCTTCTCGTCATCGGGTCTCGTCTCATGTGGGCAGTGCACGTTGATGATGCTGTAATTGAAGAAACGGCCCTTGATCTTCAATACGCACATTCTATCAATGATTGGCTGCCACCCAATCACGCGCTGGCGCATCTTGCCCAATACTACGAATCCCGTTCCTAGAACGTTGGTTGTGCCACAGCTCTGGTAGAAGGTAGCCGCTCGATGCCCACTCTTCCACACCTTCTTTCCCGTCCAACAAAGTTCCTGCAGTGCTACGACATCGAAGCCGCGGATTTGAAGCTCATCATGCAGCATTCGGTCGTATCCTGGGAAGCCAAGCGATTTGCAGTTCCATGTGCCAAGCTTCCAATCGTAGTCCTTCGTTCGTTGCGTAGGTCTTTGCCGATTATTCCGAGTCGTATTTCCTTCTTGATCGTTCGTAGTGACTTTGTGAAAGTGTAATAACGTGACAGTGAAATAGTGGAATTAAATGGTACAATATTCTGTGAAGTTTTCAAACCTATCGGAATAAAAGCAAGTTATGGGCCTTTATCTTTGCTTATCTCACACTGCGAAGAAGTAAGAGCTCGGCACACAGGCCAAAGATTTTTGCTTCGATTGACTAACTTAACAAAACATTTTTAAATGTTTCATTATAAGAAAATGCCAAAGAAGAAATATGGCTTTTGAAAATGTTAGAAGCTACGTGCTGTCTGGACTATTAAATTGTTTCCTTAGATTTTATAACCAAAAAACTTGAAACGCGTTTTTCTAAAAACCAGGTTTTGAAAGTCCGTGTTCATCGTCATTCAAAAACTACTGCACCATTTTTTTTAAATTTTGCATACACTTTTCTATGGTTAAATACCAGACCCCAACGTGTTCCTTTTCGATTTTTGTAACTTTGAAGAGGTTTTACAGCTACAAAATGACCTGTTTTTTCGCGAAAAATCGTAGTTTTGACTTTAAACAACCACCAAAAATTAAAAAAAATAATAAAAATCAAATAGAAACGTTGAGGTCTAGAAAAACATCTAATCTATCTATGCTGCTTTGATTTGTTGACTTCTGATTAATCTGTGCTGAGACACAATGGACACCGCAAATGATGTTTTAGAAGCGTTCTCAAAAATACCTCCTCACCGACTTATTTCGTAATATGTTTCCACGAAAAAATTACAAAATGTTGTTCGAATGATGCTTTGTATTATGCAAAACATTTCAATCAATCGAATTATCTTGTTTCGTTATAACAGAAATCAATTCAACCTCTGTTCGCTCGTAAATCGCGTAAAAAACTTTGCACTTGGTGCTTGGTCGCTCGTGGTTACTGTGGCATGCATGTTTTTTTTAAGTGAACGAAATTAGGTGGAAGCGACGACCTCTCGCAAGCAAACTTGTTTGTCTGGTGTACTCAAAGATAGTTGCTCATTAAAACTTTACGAATAGCGTACTTTACGTCGAATCAATCAATTTTTTTACGATGACAAGGTAACCTCGGCGGCGTACCGTTTCAAAGCTCTTTTATAGTACAACTGAAAGTGCTAACTGATGTAGCTACTTGTACATCGTTCAAACGATGTACACTGTAGGGTCGATGATAGGAATGACTCACAATATTATGCTGGCAGACCAGAAAAATACATACATACCATAAATACCATCACAGTATCGGTGTGAATGCTTCAACCACCGCTGTCGATCTAGCTTACACTGCCATCCCCAGGTCTTAGCTGCAAGCAATGGCCAAACAGTGTGAAGAAGAAGGAAAAGGCTTAAACTGTGCTAAACGATGGCTCACTCGTTGAACTAGTAACCACATGAAGAGATTCGTGTATGCACAGCCGGCGATGCAGAACGAACAATATTCTCTCGGTTCTTCGCCCACTAACGTCAAAGAGAATGAGCAACGAATAATACGTTATGTACCTTCCAAGTACAGAAGAGCGTTGATTCTATTATAATGTTTGAAACGTCACAGTCAGGCGCGTATACAGGGGGGTGTTTTAGGGGTTCAAACCCCCTCCGAAACTCAAAAAGTATGATATTATGTAAACTCTTTTTTTCAAATAAGTAAAAAATAAAATGAATAATTTTCAACAAACAACTCCACAATAAAAAAATTTCAAATAATTATATAAAAAGTTCCATTTGTATGGAAATTGATCAACATGTTCTGAAACACCCCCCGAAATTTTTTTCTGGGTACGCGCTTGGTCACAGTCGAACAATTCAAATTATAATTTTGATTCTAAGCATCATTTCATAATTTCAAAATCGTTCAAATCTATATCTATATCATCTGAAGTAGACAGATTCTTACAATCTACGGTTCGTTTGAAAGCAATTACAATAAAGTATCTAAATTTGGCCCGCATTTATTTTGCAAGCTCAATGGGCACAGATATGGTGAAAACGAAATTTTTGCATAAAAGGTGCAAATTTTGACTTGAACAATAATCATCGGATCCTAAAACAAAATCAATAGCGTGCATGTTTAATTTAAAGTTGAAAGGCAAAAATAGTAAAACTACATTTTGGGACAGTCGATAAACATTCCTCCATATGTCGACACCAATACCATATACCAATCAATTCAGCTCGACGAACTAGGCTTTTGCACATACGCAGACATTTACTTAGTTCGTTGAGTTGCAATTGAATTTTTAATTATCAGATTGCAATTGAATTTTAAATATCAATTAATTTTTCAGGTTGCTGAGGAAAGAGAAGAAAATAAATTGAAGAATCGAGAGAATACTCCATATGGCGAATACGGTGGATGGCATAAAGCTGCTAAAGTAGATTCACCTACTGTTACTACTACTCTTAAAAATTTGGGTGCACTTTATAGACGACAAGGCAAATATGAAGCTGCTGACACTTTAGAGGACTGTGCTTTACGTAGCAAAAAAGAAGTAAGTGATAGAAGCAAAACTGTCGAAACTTAATACTATTCTCAGTTCGGGCACCAATGTAGAGCAGAAAAGGATACTTCTATACCATCTCGTATTTTCAAACCCAACTAGGGTTCTCTTATACGAAAACCCTTAGTTAAAGTGGGATTTGTTGGCTTTATTCAATAGATAGACTTCAAGGATAAAATAAAAATAGGTGCGTTCGCATCGAGTTTTCGTGTCGCTATAACAACACTATTGAACAATTTTTAAACTATTTTTTCTGCGGTATTATTTCTTGGAACCAAAGCAAGGATATTGTATCCAGTTTCAAAATAATTCGATAATTAAAGCTTGAGTAGCCGGTAAAATAATATAACTACTCTTCTACTGAGATGACTAATGGTACCCTGTAGTATAATAGATTGATATGCGGTAACACGCATTTTCACATGATTGCTACCGCTTTCAGTGTGAGGGCAAGATGTTAAGCCGATCACGAAGATGGCCGTAGAGCCCACTGGTGTAAAATAATATGTTCATTCTGAAGATTTGAGCTGACATTAAAAAAAAACAAACTGAGCAAAATATTGTTTAACAAGCAAGAAGTATCAGCCATTTTGATTAACATGAGCCGAACAAACTGAAAATACCAGGAATAATAATAATAATAATAATAATAATAATAATAATAATAATAATAATAATAATAATAATAATAATAATGATAATAATAATAATAAAAATAATAATAATAATAATAATAATAATAATAATAATAATAATAATAATAATAATAATAATAATAATAATAATAATAATAATAATAATAATAATAATAATAATAATAATAATAATAATAATAATAATAATAATAATAATAATAATAATAATAATAATAATAATAATAATAATAATAATAATAATAATAATAATAATAATAATAATAATAATAATAATAATAATAATAATAATAATAATAATAATAATAATAA
This sequence comes from Malaya genurostris, assembly GCF_030247185.1. Classification (NCBI taxonomy): domain Eukaryota; kingdom Metazoa; phylum Arthropoda; class Insecta; order Diptera; family Culicidae; genus Malaya; species Malaya genurostris. The sequence continues at coordinate 145,947,110 of NC_080572.1, forward strand.
TAATAATAATAATAATAATAATAATAATAATAATAATAATAATAATAATAATAATAATAATAATAATAATAATAATAATAATAATAATAATAATAATAATAATAATAATAATAATAATAATAATAATAATAATAATAATAATAATAATAATAATAATAATAATAATAATAATAATAATAATAATAATAATAATAATAATAATAATAATAATAATAATAATAATAATAATAATAATAATAATAATAATAATAATAATAATAATAATAATAATAATAATAATAATAATAATAATAATAATAATAATAATAATAATAATAATAATAATAATAATAATAATAATAATAATAATAATAATAATAATAATAATAATAATAATAATAATAATAATAATAATAATAATAATAATAATAATAATAATAATAATAATAATAATAATAATAATAATAATAATAATAATAATAATAATAATAATAATAATAATAATAATAATAATAATAATAATAATAATAATAATAATAATAATAATAATAATAATAATAATAATAATAATAATAATAATAATAATAATAATAATAATAATAATAATAATAATAATAATAATAATAATAATAATAATAATAATAATAATAATAATAATAATAATAATAATAATAATAATAATAATAATAATAATAATAATAATAATAATAATAATAATAATAATAATAATAATAATAATAATAATAATAATAATAATAATAATAATAATAATAATAATAATAATAATAATAATAATAATAATAATAATAATAATAATAATAATAATAATAATAATAATAATAATAATAATAATAATAATAATAATAATAATAATAATAATAATAATAATAATAATAATAATAATAATAATAATAATAATAATAATAATAATAATAATAATAATAATAATAATAATAATAATAATAATAATAATAATAATAATAATAATAATAATAATAATAATAATAATAATAATAATAATAATAATAATAATAATAATAATAATAATAATAATAATAATAATAATAATAATAATAATAATAATAATAATAATAATAATAATAATAATAATAATAATAATAATAATAATAATAATAGTAATAGTAATAGTAATAGTAATAGTAATAGTAATAGTAATAGTAATAGTAATAGTAATAGTAATAGTAATAGTAATAGTAATAGTAATAGTAATAGTAATAGTAATAGTAATAGTAATAGTAATAGTAATAGTAATAGTAATAGTAATAGTAATAGTAATAGTAATAGTAATAGTAATAGTAATAGTAATAGTAATAGTAATAGTAATAGTAATAGTAATAGTAATAGTAATAGTAATAGTAATAGTAATAGTAATAGTAATAGTAATAGTAATAGTAATAGTAATAGTAATAGTAATAGTAATAGTAATAGTAATAGTAATAGTAATAGTAATAGTAATAGTAATAGTAATAGTAATAGTAATAGTAATAGTAATAGTAATAGTAATAGTAATAGTAATAGTAATAGTAATAGTAATAGTAATAGTAATAGTAATAGTAATAGTAATAGTAATAGTAATAGTAATAGTAATAGTAATAGTAATAGTAATAGTAATAGTAATAGTAATAGTAATAGTAATAGTAATAGTAATAGTAATAGTAATAGTAATAGTAATAGTAATAGTAATAGTAATAGTAATAGTAATAGTAATAGTAATAGTAATAGTAATAGTAATAGTAATAGTAATAGTAATAGTAATAGTAATAGTAATAGTAATAGTAATAGTAATAGTAATAGTAATAGTAATAGTAATAGTAATAGTAATAGTAATAGTAATAGTAATAGTAATAGTAATAGTAATAGTAATAGTAATAGTAATAGTAATAGTAATAGTAATAGTAATAGTAATAGTAATAGTAATAGTAATAGTAATAGTAATAGTAATAGTAATAGTAATAGTAATAGTAATAGTAATAGTAATAGTAATAGTAATAGTAATAGTAATAGTAATAGTAATAGTAATAGTAATAGTAATAGTAATAGTAATAGTAATAGTAATAGTAATAGTAATAGTAATAGTAATAGTAATAGTAATAGTAATAGTAATAGTAATAGTAATAGTAATAGTAATAGTAATAGTAATAGTAATAGTAATAGTAATAGTAATAGTAATAGTAATAGTAATAGTAATAGTAATAGTATAGTAATAGTAATAGTAATAGTAATAGTAATAGTAATAGTAATAGTAATAGTAATAGTAATAGTAATAGTAATAGTAATAGTAATAGTAATAGTAATAGTAATAGTAATAGTAATAGTAATAGTAATAGTAATAGTAATAGTAATAGTAATAGTAATAGTAATAGTAATAGTAATAGTAATAGTAATAGTAATAGTAATAGTAATAGTAATAGTAATAGTAATAGTAATAGTAATAGTAATAGTAATAGTAATAGTAATAGTAATAGTAATAGTAATAGTAATAGTAATAGTAATAGTAATAGTAATAGTAATAGTAATAGTAATAGTAATAGTAATAGTAATAGTAATAGTAATAGTAATAGTAATAGTAATAGTAATAGTAATAGTAATAGTAATAGTAATAGTAATAGTAATAGTAATAGTAATAGTAATAGTAATAGTAATAGTAATAGTAATAGTAATAGTAATAGTAATAGTAATAGTAATAGTAATAGTAATAGTAATAGTAATAGTAATAGTAATAGTAATAGTAATAGTAATAGTAATAGTAATAGTAATAGTAATAGTAATAGTAATAGTAATAGTAATAGTAATAGTAATAGTAATAGTAATAGTAATAGTAATAGTAATAGTAATAGTAATAGTAATAGTAATAGTAATAGTAATAGTAATAGTAATAGTAATAGTAATAGTAATAGTAATAGTAATAGTAATAGTAATAGTAATAGTAATAGTAATAGTAATAGTAATAGTAATAGTAATAGTAATAGTAATAGTAATAGTAATAGTAATAGTAATAGTAATAGTAATAGTAATAGTAATAGTAATAGTAATAGTAATAGTAATAGTAATAGTAATAGTAATAGTAATAGTAATAGTAATAGTAATAGTAATAGTAATAGTAATAGTAATAGTAATAGTAATAGTAATAGTAATAGTAATAGTAATAGTAATAGTAATAGTAATAGTAATAGTAATAGTAATAGTAATAGTAATAGTAATAGTAATAGTAATAGTAATAGTAATAGTAATAGTAATAGTAATAGTAATAGTAATAGTAATAGTAATAGTAATAGTAATAGTAATAGTAATAGTAATAGTAATAGTAATAGTAATAGTAATAGTAATAGTAATAGTAATAGTAATAGTAATAGTAATAGTAATAGTAATAGTAATAGTAATAGTAATAGTAATAGTAATAGTAATAGTAATAGTAATAGTAATAGTAATAGTAATAGTAATAGTAATAGTAATAGTAATAGTAATAGTAATAGTAATAGTAATAGTAATAGTAATAGTAATAGTAATAGTAATAGTAATAGTAATAGTAATAGTAATAGTAATAGTAATAGTAATAGTAATAGTAATAGTAATAGTAATAGTAATAGTAATAGTAATAGTAATAGTAATAGTAATAGTAATAGTAATAGTAATAGTAATAGTAATAGTAATAGTAATAGTAATAGTAATAGTAATAGTAATAGTAATAGTAATAGTAATAGTAATAGTAATAGTAATAGTAATAGTAATAGTAATAGTAATAGTAATAGTAATAGTAATAGTAATAGTAATAGTAATAGTAATAGTAATAGTAATAGTAATAGTAATAGTAATAGTAATAGTAATAGTAATAGTAATAGTAATAGTAATAGTAATAGTAATAGTAATAGTAATAGTAATAGTAATAGTAATAGTAATAGTAATAGTAATAGTAATAGTAATAGTAATAGTAATAGTAATAGTAATAGTAATAGTAATAGTAATAGTAATAGTAATAGTAATAGTAATAGTAATAGTAATAGTAATAGTAATAGTAATAGTAATAGTAATAGTAATAGTAATAGTAATAGTAATAGTAATAGTAATAGTAATAGTAATAGTAATAGTAATAGTAATAGTAATAGTAATAGTAATAGTAATAGTAATAGTAATAGTAATAGTAATAGTAATAGTAATAGTAATAGTAATAGTAATAGTAATAGTAATAGTAATAGTAATAGTAATAGTAATAGTAATAGTAATAGTAATAGTAATAGTAATAGTAATAGTAATAGTAATAGTAATAGTAATAGTAATAGTAATAGTAATAGTAATAGTAATAGTAATAGTAATAGTAATAGTAATAGTAATAGTAATAGTAATAGTAATAGTAATAGTAATAGTAATAGTAATAGTAATAGTAATAGTAATAGTAATAGTAATAGTAATAGTAATAGTAATAGTAATAGTAATAGTAATAGTAATAGTAATAGTAATAGTAATAGTAATAGTAATAGTAATAGTAATAGTAATAGTAATAGTAATAGTAATAGTAATAGTAATAGTAATAGTAATAGTAATAGTAATAGTAATAGTAATAGTAATAGTAATAGTAATAGTAATAGTAATAGTAATAGTAATAGTAATAGTAATAGTAATAGTAATAGTAATAGTAATAGTAATAGTAATAGTAATAGTAATAGTAATAGTAATAGTAATAGTAATAGTAATAGTAATAGTAATAGTAATAGTAATAGTAATAGTAATAGTAATAGTAATAGTAATAGTAATAGTAATAGTAATAGTAATAGTAATAGTAATAGTAATAGTAATAGTAATAGTAATAGTAATAGTAATAGTAATAGTAATAGTAATAGTAATAGTAATAGTAATAGTAATAGTAATAGTAATAGTAATAGTAATAGTAATAGTAATAGTAATAGTAATAGTAATAGTAATAGTAATAGTAATAGTAATAGTAATAGTAATAGTAATAGTAATAGTAATAGTAATAGTAATAGTAATAGTAATAGTAATAGTAATAGTAATAGTAATAGTAATAGTAATAGTAATAGTAATAGTAATAGTAATAGTAATAGTAATAGTAATAGTAATAGTAATAGTAATAGTAATAGTAATAGTAATAGTAATAGTAATAGTAATAGTAATAGTAATAGTAATAGTAATAGTAATAGTAATAGTAATAGTAATAGTAATAGTAATAGTAATAGTAATAGTAATAGTAATAGTAATAGTAATAGTAATAGTAATAGTAATAGTAATAGTAATAGTAATAGTAATAGTAATAGTAATAGTAATAGTAATAGTAATAGTAATAGTAATAGTAATAGTAATAGTAATAGTAATAGTAATAGTAATAGTAATAGTAATAGTAATAGTAATAGTAATAGTAATAGTAATAGTAATAGTAATAGTAATAGTAATAGTAATAGTAATAGTAATAGTAATAGTAATAGTAATAGTAATAGTAATAGTAATAGTAATAGTAATAGTAATAGTAATAGTAATAGTAATAGTAATAGTAATAGTAATAGTAATAGTAATAGTAATAGTAATAGTAATAGTAATAGTAATAGTAATAGTAATAGTAATAGTAATAGTAATAGTAATAGTAATAGTAATAGTAATAGTAATAGTAATAGTAATAGTAATAGTAATAGTAATAGTAATAGTAATAGTAATAGTAATAGTAATAGTAATAGTAATAGTAATAGTAATAGTAATAGTAATAGTAATAGTAATAGTAATAGTAATAGTAATAGTAATAGTAATAGTAATAGTAATAGTAATAGTAATAGTAATAGTAATAGTAATAGTAATAGTAATAGTAATAGTAATAGTAATAGTAATAGTAATAGTAATAGTAATAGTAATAGTAATAGTAATAGTAATAGTAATAGTAATAGTAATAGTAATAGTAATAGTAATAGTAATAGTAATAGTAATAGTAATAGTAATAGTAATAGTAATAGTAATAGTAATAGTAATAGTAATAGTAATAGTAATAGTAATAGTAATAGTAATAGTAATAGTAATAGTAATAGTAATAGTAATAGTAATAGTAATAGTAATAGTAATAGTAATAGTAATAGTAATAGTAATAGTAATAGTAATAGTAATAGTAATAGTAATAGTAATAGTAATAGTAATAGTAATAGTAATAGTAATAGTAATAGTAATAGTAATAGTAATAGTAATAGTAATAGTAATAGTAATAGTAATAGTAATAGTAATAGTAATAGTAATAGTAATAGTAATAGTAATAGTAATAGTAATAGTAATAGTAATAGTAATAGTAATAGTAATAGTAATAGTAATAGTAATAGTAATAGTAATAGTAATAGTAATAGTAATAGTAATAGTAATAGTAATAGTAATAGTAATAGTAATAGTAATAGTAATAGTAATAGTAATAGTAATAGTAATAGTAATAGTAATAGTAATAGTAATAGTAATAGTAATAGTAATAGTAATAGTAATAGTAATAGTAATAGTAATAGTAATAGTAATAGTAATAGTAATAGTAATAGTAATAGTAATAGTAATAGTAATAATAATAATAATAATAATAATAATAATAATAATAATAATAATAATAATAATAATAATAATAATAATAATAATAATTTTTTTTGTTTTATTATTGACACTTTACACGGTGTTTGCCGTGCATTCGTGTCAGAGAAGAGTGTTTTTGTGTATGTAGTGTTGTGTGTGAGTGTGTTATTGTGTGTTCATGCTACAGCGCAAGTTTTCATCACTTTTACTTTCATTTTCTTCGTTTCGTATCTACCTATTTTCCTCTACTTCTCTTCTACCTCTTCCGTTATTGTCTTTCTGCTTTACATGTTTTGATTTTCATCTTGAATTTACTTTTGCCATTTCCCCATCATCTTCGTTTATATTTCCATATACATTTTGACTTTCTTCTTCTTCCTTTAATTTTTCTTCTTCATCTTGAGTTAATTTTAATCTTCTCCGCTTCGTCTCGTTTATATTTCCGTATGCATTTTCACTTTCTTCTTCTTCTTTTCAACTTGATTATCATCTTCAATTTACTAATATCATCTCCCCTTCATTTCGTTTTCATTTCCGTATACATTTTGACTTTCTTCTTCTTCTTCTCAACTTAATCATCATCTAGACTTCATCTCTGTATTTCTGATTTAATTTTTCCTCCTTAGCCTCTTTAATCGAAACTGTTCCAGCCAGGCCCGTACCCAGGATTTCGTTTCGGGAGGGGCCCAAAGATAAAAAATAATGTTAATGAAGATTGCTTATGTACCTAATTCTCGGTGCGCTTTTTACGGGTGTTTTTAACAGACACTTTAAACTTTTCCACTGAAACTGTTATTGTGTTACATTTCTTTACGTTCACTGTCTTGTTATTACTGCAACACATGTCTTAGACCTTCTAAATAATTATATATCTGTTTTTGATTTCGGGAGGGGCCCGGGCCCCTCGGGCCCCCCTCTGGGTACGTGACTGGTTCCAGCCACTTTTGATCTACAATTTGTTGTTCAATTTTGTTTCACGTAGGAAGTTTAGCAACTGGATTGCTTGTTCATCGGTGTTTCCCAGAGCTTCATGTAGACTGCACTAGTTTTTATTTATTCTGTCACAGTTTATATTATTGACTTTCTCTCTTTCAATCATTTTGACTGCTTTTGGGCAATTTAGGTCTAAACTAAGTTTTGGGCCTTCTAGTGTTGAGCACGCATCCAGGAAACAAGAACTATATGTATTTCGTGAAGAAATACTAGGTGTGATTCGATGAAATGGTCCACGTGAACCGTTCTCTTCCAGAAACACACATCTCACACTCTTAATTAGAAGGTGACATCTGTGTCCAAGTTGGAGAAATCTAAGTACATTTAAACCTTTCCCGATTTGAGAGTGTATTTACACCTGATCAATCAGTGTATTTACACCTGATCCAATCAAAGTTCCTAAACGGTTCATAAGATATCAATTTACTCCTATTCCTGATAACAATAGTCCTCTTTTTAGAATTAAATTCACCAAGTTCAGGACGAATATGATATATTAATATTCATCCCAACTGGATCAAAATAATTCAAATTGGTGACCAATTCCAGGCATAAGAATGCTCGAACCACCTAATGACCTATTGTCAATTTCAAGCATTATTAGTCCTGTCCACTCCGTGATCGATCCAGACAACATAATAATTTTCATCTTTTGCATTTATAAGCGAACGATCGATCTCGGTATGGTCCGACTTTGTCAATACGCGAAGTGTAAATTGACTCCTACCCCCATCCACCAAGCGGGGGTACGCGCCCTGTAGCTCATCATCCAAAGCCCAGGATATTATTATTATTATTACTATTATTATTATTATTATTATTATTAATAATGATACTGATAATGATATTTATATATTTCATAATTATAATTATAATTATAATGATAAAGATAATGATAATGATAATGATAATGATAATGATAATAATAATGATAATGATAATGAAAATATTAGTAATAATAATAATAAGTATAATAATAATAATAAAAATTCATTCCTTACGCGACCATTGTACCGTTCGGATGCTAAATCGTGTTAGAGCAATTGATATATTCGTGCTAATCCGCTTCAAGGTCAATCAGAAATTAATCTTTTGTTACTTTGAGCTAGTGTACCAGGCCAACACAAAACAGTAGATACAATACCGTTAGACAGTTTCCAGTGCTAGTGTGTTGAAAGTTCAAAGACTGTATTGACTATTGAGTGATCGAACGTGTGAAGTGGTGCCGTGACCCGGTGCTGTGTGCTTTTTTCCTCTTAGAGGTTTTTTTGCACACCGGAACAGTGCGGTAAAACTTCATTTCAATCGAATATAATTAGATGAAAATGAAATGTTTGGTCGTTGACTGTCAGCATACCCATTCTCAATCATTTTACTTTTGTTGCCGAAGCTCAAAATTCTCTCCAACCATAATGATAAATAGAGGATGGCGGTTCTCATTTGAGTTTTCAATTATCACCAGCAAGTTAAAACCGATAAATTTGACTGATTGAAATGCATTGAGATGTGTTTCGAAATATTAAAAATAAAAACTGAAAGAGGGAACCATTAACTCACGTTTATTTTGTAATTGATATTTCAGTTATATTAACTGGCTTACCTTTCATCCACTATCTTGATCCAATTCGAATGTTTACATGAACCTCACTTGAAGGTCACTCTCTCGTTGAATTGTAAGAGATATTTTGTTACTTCAAGAGATAAACTGACGGTGGTTAAACTGAGCATCGGTAGAAAGAGAAACGAATGATGAACGGGATGATACCCCTTCACTGCGACAGCGAAGATAGTGTGTTAGAATATGAAGTTTATTGTAGCAGAGTGATCGTCAGTGTTTCAATTTCAGTGTTTCGATTTCAATTGAATTGAATGAAGTTTTACAGCATTGAACATTTACAATTCAATCAACGCGTGGCTCCCGCGGCCGAGCTTTGCTACGGAGCACACCGATTAGCAAAGGCCAGGCATTGGTGTCTATTCATTGTTCAAGATAAGTAATATTCTCTTTTCCTATTTCATCTGTCGTTTAAATTACCTAGTAGTACCCCAGACCTCTTACCCGCGCGGATACAATTACGTGCCATGATAAACCCTGAGAAACATTCCTGATTCAGCAGATAATGAAATGGATACAACTGCTAATAACATCAACCCCCGCGTTAAAAATTATCCCGACGGACTAGAACTCTCAGTAATAATTCCGGCCCAAATTAAATGGAAAAAATTGAACATTCTTCAATTATCGAGAGACTTGCCCAAGCGATACTCTACCGTTATGAGTGTTAACAAGGGGCGCCCGACAAGCTAAGGGTCTCGTTAAGCAGTACAAAACAGCCTAACGAGATTGCTCAATGCGAACTCTTTACACGGGAATATCTCGTGAAGTCGAGATTGACGGCGTTCTAACCAATGCCAGTTTGACTTGCGAAGACGTTCTTATGTACGGGATGGGTTGTTTTAAAAAAACCCTTACTTAAGAACGTGAAGATACTGGATTGCAAGCGATTGCATTCAGTATCAATCGCGGGGGATGGTACCAAATCATACCCCCAATCAATCGGCTGCCCGGCCATCTATGGAAGTTTGCCATTAATGTCAACTTCCCTCTTTGAGCAGCCTAGATAGCCGTGTAGTGTTGATAGCGGTCTCTCAACTGGCTAAGAATAACGCTACGGTCCACCTGTATTAATTTATTCGTTTATTTATTTATATTTTTTAATCAACAGACAAACTAAAGTCCTAATGATTATTTCTAAGAATATTCAAAAAATTCGCTTTTATTCTGCTACGAGGAAAATGGAAATCAAATCCCATAGATTGAAGGCTCGCTGCAATCCAATAACGCCTCCGTTGATTCCGTAGTTAGTATGACGTAGAGGCATTTTGAGGAGGTTGTTGTTGCGAAGAGCTCTAGAACAAAGATTGATGTTGATTTGACGAAGTAGTGCAGGGCAATCAATATTGTTCGTCAAAATATCGGCAACTAACATTGCACGGAACAGATCTCGGCGTACTTGCACAGTATCGAGTCCAATAAGCATCCCACGACTTTCATAACTAGGCAGCTGGTGAGGGTTATTCCAAGGCAAACGACGAAGAGCGAAACGAACGAATCTGCGCTGTATTGATTCAATTATTATTATTATTATTATTAATATCATTTATTTTACCCCGGCTTTAACTGTAATGATTCAAGTCTTAAAGCTCCATTATGAAAGTGGAGATTCCATACTGACCAACATTATTCGAGTGTTGACCGTACAAGCGAGCAGTAGAGAAATTTCAAACAGTATATATCTGTGAAGTGCTTAGCGGTTCTCATGACAAATCCTAGACAACGAGGAGCCTTTGCTACGTAGTACGAAAGGTATGAGTTAACCAAACAGGTAAGCCGTGTGGCATCCGGAGGAATTATTTTCTATTAAGAACTGTTCCTCTGGTTTCCTGTTCCATGTCGTAAAAGGCTACAAAAATAGGAACTCTTAAGTCAAGGTGTATTTCCGTGCCGATGATTGAGGCTGGCTGTAGGAGGTTGAACAATGCAGTCGTGAACGGAATATCTTGAGGTTTTCCCTTACTGTGTTAAGCGAAGCTCTGGCAAGTGGACGATTTCAGCCTTCACAACTCGTGGGATTTATATGGTTACAACATTAAAAAAAATTCTTACAAAGTTCGCTATAGGCGATTTAAAGCCAATATATTTGGTTTTTGTAGTTGTGCGATAAGTGCAATCAATTACTTTAATTGGAAATGGTTAGAGTATCACAAATCAATCTCCAGCATAAACGTACAGCAGCTATGAATCTATCCAGACTTCTGCAAGAAGGTAAAGCTTCTGTAGCTTCGGTTCAAGAGCCATATTTCCAAATGGGAAACTTCTACGTTAGAAAATTGTTAAACCCAGACTTTGTTGCCTTCAACAAGAACGGTATGACTAATCTACGTGAAATGCCTTGAGCATGCATACTTGCAAATAGTGCTTTTGATGTTTCTCTCATATCGGAGATCACAACCTGGGATATTTGTGCTGTCACAGTTGGTATGACTATTGATGGCATAGACAGGAAATATGTTTATTGTTCGGCATATTAACCGCATAACCAACCTTCGCTGATAACTTTAAAAGGTTGTATCATGCTGCTGCAAAAGTGATTTACCGCTTATAATCGGCAGTGACATCATCGCTCACCATATCATTTGGGGCAGCACAAATATAAACTCGAGAGGCTCTGATATGATGGAATTTGTGAGTAGTACAAACCTGCACATAGTCAATGGAGGAAACCGTCCAACTTTTGTGAGATCTGGAAGGGAGGAGGCTGATCATAAGTACATCTTCATTCAGATAATTCAAAAGTTAAATTTGATATTACCACATATCGTAATCCCAAATCTGCAAACTGGGACCTCTGTGAAGAGGGCTTGGAGATTTTACGGGTACTAACCAACAATTGAAAACCCAACTATTGATCCCAAATCTGCAAACTGGGACCTCTGTGAAGTGGGCTTGGAGATTTTACGGGTACTAACCAACAATTGAAAACCCAAATGGTTTGGAAAATGTTGTCGACGAGACAAACTCACTCATAGTTGCAGCATATGATGAGGCTTGTCCACTTCGGATTGTGCGAGCTGCTAGAGGAACTCCTTGGTGGAATGCTGAACTTGCTAGACTAGGGAAACTATGCAGAAGAGCTTGAAACCACCCACGCAGAGATGGGTCGGGAGCATTCGTGTCGGCTGGAAGGGCTGGCAAAAATGCTCTTCGATCGTCTGAGCGAAGTGGTTGGAAAAACCTTTGCACAAATGTCACAAATACGAACACGAATGTGCGAATGAAACACGTTGTGGTGAAATTCGGTGACACGGGATTTCGTACCCCAAGCCGTACTTTTTCTCTTGACACGAGAAGGGGAAGGAGGACGGTGATTTGATAGCTGCCAAAGAACGGTGTTGAACGTAGGCGGCCATACCATAGTTCATACCAGATTTAACGGCTCATCACTGACTGACTGACTCGGACGAATTCTGGTTGCTCCTACCAGTAATCTACGCTTGTCTCAAAGGTTAAGCCATGCATGTCTAGGTACAAACAGATTTAATGTAAAACCGCATAAGGCTCAGTATAACATCATACCAGATTTAATGGCTCATCACTGACTGACTGACCTGGACGAACTCTGGTTGATCCAACCAGTAATATACGCTTGTCTCAAAGGTTAAGCCATGTATCAGGAATCAGGAATCAGAACAAATTGGCTCAAATGGCACGTTCCCCTTGATATTTGGAGATTTGTGCCTTGCCATCAATTTGTTTTTAGCATCATTTTCCCGATATATAAGAGGGAAGGATTGAAAGGAAATGGTAAGGGTTGGACTAGGAGGATGGGAAAAATTGACGACACAAAAACACATAAAAGCAGAAGTAAATTCTGCACCCCTAAGGGATGCCGGACAATCTGCTGAGGATCACATTTAGTGGAAGCAGAAGTAAATTCTGAACCTCTACGAGGTCCCGAACAGTCCGCTGTTAATAAAACCTCCAACCCCCGAGAGGATTTGAAGATCTTACAAAAGCGACACCATTCTGCACTCCCGGAAGAATGCAGAACGATTCGCAGTATGTACGAGCAGTATGTACGAGCAGAAGTAAATTCGGCACCCCCTAAAAGATGCCAAACAATCTGCTAAACCCTATTTAAGGTAAATACAGAAGGGATTCATTCACTCCAGGAAGAACGATGAACCCTTCTGACTATAGCTCCTTACCACATTGGGTAAGAAACGAGAGAATATCCTTCAATTTTAGCTCCGCATACACAGACTCAACCATGTATGGAGAACCAAAAACCCGGATACGTAGCTGCGTCAATGCGGGACAGTTACATATCAGATGATATGAAGTACCATAATCGCATTCACACAAATCACACGAATAATACTCAGCACGTTGAATAGTAGCCATGTGATAATTGAGTTTGCAATGTCCAGTCAGAGCTCTGACCAGAATACTGCAATGATGCTTGGAGAAATGCAGTAGACACTTTGACATTTTCAGATTTAAATCTGGTAGAAATGCTTTTGTCTGAGCGCAAGTTTGCAAGCTGCCCCAGTAGCTGGCATGTTTGGATACAGCCCAAGAACGAATCTTGTGCTTTATCCAACTAGTTGAAAGTGGTAAAGCTGGTTCAGGACCAACGAAATCATTCGTTGCACCAGCTCTAGCCAACTCATCAGCCCATTCATTTCCAGTAATACCAGAATGGCCGGGTACCCATAAGAAGTAAACAGCATTTGAAATGCTGAGGTCTTCAATTTGAGTTCGACATGCGATCACTAGATTCGACCGTGAGTCATTCGAACTGAGTGCTTTTAAGGCTGCCTGACTGTCGGAACAAAAATAAATTCGCTTACCACAGATCCTCTGCTGAAGTGCCGATTGTACTCCACACAGAATCGCGTAGATTTCTGCTTGAAACACAGTACAGTATCTACCAAGTGAATGAGACTGCTCCAGCCTCATTTCACGACAGTAGACACCAGCACCAGCACGACCATTCAACAGAGAACCGTCCGTATAACAAACTATGTGTTCATCAAGTTGTCGTTCCAGACAACCAGACAACCATTCCTCACGAAAAGGATAGCTCACATTGAATGTTTTGAAAGGAAAACTGCATGTGAGAGTTAGGTCACTAGGAGCGAGTAAATACTCATCCCACGTAACCATTTGAGACCACAAGCGAGTGTGGCTGGTAGCATAATCTAATGGGTTACTGTTCCAAAGCCCTGTAACCTTAAGACGATATGCACAAGATAATGCTTCTTGTTTTAGGAACACATGTAGTGGTTTAATGCACAGTAGCGCCTCTAGAGCAGCAGTAGGAGTTGTCGTGAATGCTCCTGTCATCGCCATTAGGACCATCCTTTGGAGATGATTTAGCTTGGACTGAACTGTCGCGACTTCTCCTTTCTGCCACCATACAAGACATCCATATGCTAAAATTGGTCTAACAATAGTTGTGTAGATCCAATGAATATATCTGGGTTTGAGTCCCCATGATTTTCCAAAAGCTCGTCTACATTGGCCGAAAGCCATGCAAGCTCTTTTAATTCTGAAGTCAATGTGAGCAGACCAATTCAGTTTTGAGTCAAGAAT